>NW_022992351.1:3937394-4139668 GCF_902827175.1 Gymnodraco acuticeps
TAGTGATTTAGCTTTTCCACTTTCTCAACTTAAGCAGTTGTGCATCACAACACTATTACTGGGGACTTGGGACCTTCAGCACAACCCTCTTGTCCCGCCCTCTCTGTATGTCAAGGGTGGATGTGATGTGTGTATTGATGCATGTATACATGTATGTTTGTGTGGAAGTAAAATGCTTATGTGAGCTTCCAGTAACTGGTTCTGTTATGTTAATGACAGCTGTGGGGTCAGAACAAAGAGCTGTCTCACACACACACACACACACACACACACACACACACACACACACACACACACACACACACACACACACAGAGAGAATGTGTAAATGGGAGAACTTGGGGAGATGAGATGTCAATCCTACAGTAGTTGCATTGCAAACTGCAAGAACAAAGCTGCAAACAAACCATATTTTCATTATTAATGATATATTTGTGTATTTAGTCCCTCGCCTTCCCTTCACAAAGATCACTCGTGTTAGTAGTTCTCCATAGAATGAATGAATGAATGAATGAAAGAGCATAACTGATTGAATGATAGCTTCCTCTATGCTCTCATGTGGTGAAGTTAAGCTGCAGTGGCTAGCAGCTAACAATGCTAACAGAAAAACCAGTGCAAACTACATCAACATTTCTTAGAGATATAACTATGTTAACCTAAGGAGAAACTGTGTGTTACGCTTCACAACAACACTGTCTGAGACGGCAGTATCAGCTGTTACCATTTCTGGAAAAGTGCAGAGCGACAGAATATTTGTAGCTATAACCAAAATATTCCTCAATATCTTCACAATTTGTTTTCGCTGCTTTGTTAATAAAAAATAAATCAAAAAAAGTCACATAGGATTTTTTTCAACACAGAAGTATTGATTTGCCAATGAAATGAAATGATCCTCACATTTGGGTATCAGATGAGAAATGTATTTGTAAGTTAATTAGTTAATCATTTGATGAATCTATTAGTAAACAGTCTGCGGATGACTAATTGATTAACCGGCAGACGGAGGGGCTGGTCAGTCGTGTTGCTGTGGGTTGGAGGTTCACTGCTCTCCTTGTTCTCAGATTGCTCTCCATTTATTTCTGTTTATCCTAATGGAGAGCATTGAGAGAGGGATGTAATTAATTGACCCTGGTCTCTCAGAGGGGCTGTGGTTTAGTCCAGGAGCAGGTGCTGACTGCTGCCCACCATCTCTTCCACTAGTCCTCATGTCGGTGTGCATATCACTGCCGAGTGCCCAACACTCCCTGCTGACCGATTGGCTCTCGGTAAGTGCAATGATGCTGGTTGCCTGAGCCTTTCGTGAGCAGCAGGAACCAATGCCTGCAACCAACGCCTGCAGGAGTGCTCTCCCCTCAGCCGCTGCTTAGCCAAGCCTGGCCGGTGCAGAGTGCCTCCTTTCCCACTCTCACTCTCACTCTGCTCTGCCTGGCAGTTTATTAAAGGGAATACTATCTTTTTCCTCGCGCCCGGGCGTTTGATTTCAACAGCAGCAGAAGCTGTCATGACAGATAAAAGGCAGCGGGCCCCAGAATTACGGTGCACACAGCATCTGTATTTACTGCGTCATTTTCCCTGCCTCTGACAAGGGAGGAGGAGAGGAGGAGAAAATGGAGGACAGGCTGCTGCATTCATGTGTCTTTACATTGACATGTCTCATCAGGGAAAGAGGTGGACAGACAGTCTGCAGTGAAGCCATCAATCAGCCCTTTTCTATTCGCCCGTCCAGCACACTGTACGACTCACACAAAGACTGACAACAAATGCATTATTGCTGCTGTTGACATATTTTTATAAACCCCTTTTTCAGTTGGCTTTGTCAGCTGGAGAAAAATAGTGGGGTGATTGTTGTGTGTGCGGCTGAAAATGTCAAGAAGCAGTTTACTATGTTTTGTACGAAGACCCTGTGGATTGATGTGATTGGGAGTGTGATTTTTATAACAAACATACAAAGGATATAATCACTCTCACACGATTTTTTATAAATATGTAGAGTGATTATATCCTTTGTATGTTTGTTAGAAAAATCACAGGTTCTTAATCCTAATCTTGATGTAATTAATTCCTCAGATAGTTGCCAATTTTAGTTAATCAGATAATTGGTTCAAATTATTTATTTTGATTTCAGTTTTTTCTTATATGCCACGCCTTCACAACGATTTAACGGAGTGATCCATTTTGCAGGCAGTATCCCTCCCTGAGACTCCGGGTCATGCTAATTTTTCATCGGCATCATTTCATTGAGCTTTAATTAACACAACAAGGATTCGGTGTCCTCCAGTGTCATCCACTCAGACAGCTAAGACAAACTCATTAGCCTAACTCCCAGCAACTCTAAAACAAAATGTTATTACACTGTTTACTGTTTCAGGTTATTATTAGAATTGATTATGTTGATGTATTCAGACAGCCACATAAATTAAGGTTTTCAGTTCATATCCTGGAGGCCATCATCTTCGGCTAAAACAGGCTTTTATTTAATAAAGTACAATACACTACTGGTGCTATTTTGCTTAGCCTTCTCCAGCAGTGGTTTAAGCAGCCAGCTGTCCGTCTTCTTCATGCGTCTCGATGCTGTAGCCCGTGGTGACAGCAAGACTAATGTATTCATGGCACCGCCACGGTGAGAGGCATTACTTTACCTTTGCTTAATTGAGGGGAAACTCCCCTGACACCTGCTTAGCACAGCACTGGGCTAACAAAGCGGCCAAACTCAACCCTAGGAGCTGAGGCCGCTGAACCCTGACTGAGAAATAACACAGCTCGAGACCACCCAGGGACTGCCGAGGGGGGCAATGATTTAATAATGTTGATGAGATATTACACCAACCCTTCCCCCACTGTCTCGCTCTCATTACTTTTTACCTGGGGAGGGACACGGCTCTGACTCTGTGCCTGAAGGTGTATTTGGATGGGGGCTGCTAAATATTTCACACCCTAAAGACAGACAAGTGAAAGAAGGAGAAAAAAAATCAGTGCAGAGGGTTTTGACATGGAGTGTAGTCAAGGGCAGCCAGGGCAGGCTTGTAATTGGCTGACACCAGAATATAGCGGTGGATTTGTGTGCGTATGTGTGTGTGAAGTGAATACTGTAGGGTTGAATATATCGCCCCAGCCAGTCTGCTTTCAGTGTGTTGATATGCTGCCATCACCTTGCACCACAGTGAATGTTGATCTCAAGCACAACAGACACAGTGAATTATTTTCTTTGGGCTCCAATACAAAACTCCCCCGACCTCTGCTGCTATACAAGCAAGGTCCCATCTGAGCCCCAGCATGACAGCTCTACTGAGCTCCTGCCTCGGTTTTTTTTTTAATTGTCCCTTGCTCCAGGGGCTGCTGGGAGCTGACTGGGAGGGGCAGAACATTTTCTCCAGGGGGGAGTAGGTGGGTGACAGAACACTGGCGGTGTCTGGTGCAGGTGCGGAGAAAAGAGATGGAGAGGTTGCTGACAAGCTTACCGTGGGGAGCCGAGTAGCTGGAAGCCACTCAATCTGATGGGAGAGGAGGGAGAGCTTTATACAAGAGGAGAACACACAGGAGGCATCCATCAGCTGAATGTTGGATATTATTTAGCCGTTATCAGCTGCTTTATTAACAGACACCACTGCTGGAAATGTATGCAAAGACCACAATGTGACCTACAGCAATAGATGTGTGACTGATGGTGTGCCTTTTTATGTTCAAACAAGCTGTTGCAAGACTTGGAAAGTGTTGGTGCCTAGTTAACACCCTGAACGAAAACATTGCCGTTTAAATGACATCCTCATGATCACATTTTAAATCATAACTGTCTGGTTTTTAATCTATTAATCATTTAAGTACATGTTTAAGTACTGAAATCAAAAACCCAACGATAATCAGTTTATAGTTCCTAAAGACAAGGGTTGCGTTCCAATAGTCCATTTTGCTTAGGAACCTTCCTAACGGAGTGAAATGACCCGGAAGTACGTCAGTGGCAGCCATGATAAGTGCCGTTCCAATTCTCTAGATCAATGGTTCTCAAATGGGGATACGCGGACCCCTAGGGGTACGTTGGAGTACTGCAGGGGGTACGTGAGATTTATGTTATGTTAATTAAAAAAACAACATAAGTAATGCATTTAAACAAACTACTAATGGTAGATTAACTACTCTATTCAAAGGTTTACAGTAATTCTGGATAATAAAATGGGAAAAGTAAACGGGGTGCTCTCTTTTCCTCTCCCTCTCCTGACAGCCCGTCAGTCTCGTGCAGCTCGCTGAACCTGTAATAACTGACCCGACAGTAAAGAATACACATATTTATAACTAGTATAGCTACTTCTAGAGTAGATAAACTAACTAAGTGTGTTAGGTCTAACTCTTAGTGTATTTAATTTTGCTCCACTCAACGGTCTGCGGCGGAGCTGTGATCATGCAGAGCTGCATGTTCTCCGTCAGCAGCAGCTGATCTGATCCCTGATCTCTCTCTCTCTCTCTCTCGCGTCCGGTTATACTTCACTCGCGTTTATGTTCAAATCTATCAGATCTAGCTAGTTCCAGTTAATGATATGACTGCCTGCTTATCAAAGGACACCTAAACAATAAGCGTTGCTTGGCAATGGCGTGTGGCCGCAAAGTATAGCGCAGCATTATGCATATGTTTATATGAGGGGTCAAAAACCCATGCTCATAAAATGCTCATATATTTTTTTTCTCTTCATTCCCCACACCCCTAAATAAATAAATAAATATTCAAATTTTAGGAAAAGTAACGAAGTTTGAGCAGTGTGGGTTTTATATTAACAGAGTTACACATATTTCAAAAGGCGAAGTGTAATAACTGCAGTTGCCTCGCTGTCAGAATGACAAAGGTCTTCAGTGAAGCACAAGCCCATGTTTCACTACATTGTAAGTACAACTTATTAAAAAGATCAGTTCAATGCAACTAATGCCGTCTTAGTGTTATTGCTTGATGTTAAAATTGGTTTGCCATGAATTTAGTGATGGATTGTAAACATTTGAAATGTAGCATTTAAGTGTTTCTCAGTTACAATGTTGTTGTTTTAATAAATCAGTGCTGATGGTGCAGCGCTGTACTGTACCTCTTTATGTAGGCATTTTTTCCTTAACAAAATGTTTTTGCGCTGCTTAGGGGGTACTTGGCTGAATTTTATTTTTCAAAGGGGGTATATTATTGAAAAAAGTTTGAGAACCACTGCTCTAGATGAAAGGAAAGGAGGTTTCAAACGTCCTTTATATCCTCCTTTAGCTTAGGAACCACTGGACCTCCCTTACCGAAAGGAGAGGAGAAAATGCTGCCCCACAATGCTTTGCGGCCGCAGCATTTGCCGTCACACAACAGTCGGCCGTTCACGGAAACAACCGATTATGACGGAGAAATGATATCATGAAAGTTACGGTGCTTATTAAGCTTTTTAAAACGTATGTGGTAAGTTGCCAAAGTGCTTTGTTCTGAACGTTCATCAGTATTATAATCAAAAAGAGAAATATGAACGTTAGTTTTTACTGAAATGATCAAATAAAGTCAACATCTCACAGTCTTTACTGAGCTGTGTGGGGTTTGTTCAACTTTTAAAAGATGTTTGAATGGTGATATACACAGTGATAGATGTTAAGGACTAACATTTATAATAAATACATTTGTATTGATTTTAAGATATGTTCATAGTTCATATCATACGTATTGGGATCATTTGTATTAATGTGGACCGGAGGGAGAGGGTGCGAGCTAAGTTTCACTTTTTTATTTCAATTCCAACTTTGGTCATGAAGAATATGTTTCTCTGTTGTCCACGTTCATAAAGCATAAAGCAACAGCATCAGAGCACGGTGCAGAGTCTCTAGATGAGTTTACAGTAGTCCCTCGTTCTTATTAAACATCCATGTTGTAGTCCGCTGTATAGAAAACTGTAGTTTCTATAGTTTCCCCACAGCAGCAGACGCACATTCATGACGTCCGCTGGCGCATCATACACACGTCGGATAGTGAAAGTGCATTCGGATTCTCAAAGCACCGCGGTCTCGTCTCCTAAGTCCTTTTGAATTCTCCTATCCACTATCCCTTAACCCCGTGACGTTTCACTCAGAGGTCAAGGAATAGACGATAGGGTTAGAACTTAGGAGCTGATTTTTGGACTATTCGACTGCAACCAAGGAGAACAAGATACCACATTGAAGAAGCCGGAACCATCCAATGGTTTGACACTTTTGCTTATAAAGTGATTAATCACGCCATTAAGGTGTGCGTGTACCTACAATGCTGTTGAATAAAGCAATTTGAATGAATGTTTTAATGTGATTATGCTTTCTCTGAATATTAAAGCATCCAAGTTAAAGTAATTGGACAAGTATTAACATAGAGATTCCTCATTGGCTCAATTGGGTAAACAATTGAAAGATTGCAGTCCTTGTAAACTAGTCAATGAGCTGCTCTGTCTATTAAAGCAAAAGCAATCCAAACCATTGGATAGTTCCGGCTTCTTCAATGTGTCATTTTGTTCTCCTTGTCTTAGGAACTATAAACTGGTTATCTTTGGGTTTTTGATTGTTGGTTGTACATTTAGCTATTTTCTAACGTATGGTCGAGAATAAAACAGAGACAATAAATGAGTTGCAGCCCGGATGTTATTAGCTACATATGGCCTGCAGCTATTGACCTTATTCTATGTGTTTTTTATTAGCTGTTAATGTAGGTTACTCATTTACATAAACACGCAACACTGCGTAGCCCAATTAATATGTTTAGACACCTCCTCCACATTATGTCGAAACCAGTTTCCTTCCAGCATTCTGCCTCACCATTATCTCTCCATCATGTTGCCACGGTGTTATAGCCTTTGTACAGAGTCTGGAATCACACTGCGCTTTACTCATCTTTCTAAATATTCATCTCACAGCTACATAAAAGCTGAGTCAGATGGTAAAGCCTGTTTTATCAAGGAGTTGGATTTCTGCAAAATACTGTCAAAGCTCTGAAAGTGATTCATCACGCCATTAAGGTGTGCGTGTACCTAAAATGCTGTTGAATAAAGCAATTTGAATGCATGTTTTAATGTGATTCTGCTTTCTCTGAATATTGAAGCATCCACGTTAAGGTAATTGGACACGTATTTACATAGTGATTTATAATGCATTGTCTCAATTGGGTAAGCAATCGAAAAATTGCAGTCCTTGAGTCAATGAACTGTTCCATCTATTTCAGTCAAACGCCTGAACAATAGCAAAGCTGTTCAGGGCTGCTGGAATGAGATGTTGTCGGTGGAGAGGAAGCAGCAGCGTGCTTTGGGGTCCTGCTCTTCCTGTGTTGCTGGCACAGAGACGTCATCCAGCCAGTCACGCTGGGGTCACAGGCTCTGAAAATAGCCCTAAGGGGACTGGGGCTGCACTGATAGCATACCTGCGGTTACGCCGAGACGTTATCCAACTGCAAGGCAGCAGGCTCCTTCCCAGCTGCTTCGGATTGTTCTGCAACAACTCTCGTAAAGATGGAGAGGGGCTATTACACCTCTGCTCCTGTAACACTCCCTGCAGACACGTCTTTACACGCACATGCTAACTTACACCTTTAAAAAGAAAAACATGCACACACTACTGCCATGCACAGAATCAGAATACCTTTATTCTTCCCACAGAGGCGGAACGTGCATGTGTTACAGCAAGAAAAGAGCCAAAGAGAGCTACCCAAGGAGCATGCATTACAAAATATTAAAGATAAAAAATGAAAAGGAGAATTACACAATTTACAAAATACACATCCTGTAACAGTTCTGAGATATAGCAGCCAGGTATATATTCAAAATTCAAGGCTTTTTATTATCATTTGTACATAGCTACAGTGTAGTTATTTCAATGAAAATCTTAGGTCACAGGCTCCTCCAACAGTGCAACACAATAAAATAGTCTATATACAAGTAATTGGAATATGATATATTAGATACATAGTTGTTTTTTAAAGTTGCAAACGGATGAATGTTATGGATGTTCTTTCAACAGTCTTTAACAAGAAGGGGGTGTTATAGTCTGTGTTATGTCTGTGGGGGTCTACCAGGGACCATGATGTTTATATAGCGTGAATGCGTCAAGGACTCTATATGATTGTCTTTGAACGTACATATCGTGCGACCACACACACACACACTCGCATCATACCAGATTACGCTGTCACCACAAAAAGCTTTGTATCGGCAGCTCAGGCAGGCTGGCTTTTCGCAAAGGGTCAGAGTTGACTGCAAATTACATCTGATGGCTGACCAAGGCTGGAGATGGATCTCAATGCACTCTGTGTTTACCCACACACCTGCAGCCCCACGGATGGGAGAGACGGCAGGGCACACAGCCATTTTGTAACACCTCAAGAAACTCTCTCTCCTCTCCCTGTATGAGGAATAGATGAGGTGGTGCCATTAAGTGAATTTGCTGTTATTTCCCCAGGCTCTTAGCTGAAGATGTCAAACCTCAGACAGCGAGTCAGCCAAGGATGACTGCCGACTCAGGCGGAGGCAAACACACAGCACTGCACTCTCTGCCACGCAAATGATCAGCTTTCATGCTTCTGTGTAATTTATCAAATTGCTTGGGCATGTGATGAATGGGCCCAGATCTCAAAAGGGGGAAAAAAGGACATTTATTTTGCATTAGGTCGCGGTTATGCCCATGTTACAGCTTAGAAATTAATTACAGCAAATGGTAAACATCGTATTCACTTTTTCTGAAGTAGTAATTCAGTCGGCCTAATTGCTTTGTAGTTTCACAGACTTACACTCGAGCGATCACACAAGTGGAATCGGCTTGTTGAACAAAAACTGTTCAATCCTATTACTTAAACTACAGACTACTGTATTCTCTTAGCGTGTGGAATGAGCCAGCAGGCTTAATACTCTCTGCATTTTCTAAAAGATGCCCACACTCACACAGCCTTACTGTAGAAGAGGCTGGCTCTCTCCTGGTGATTTGTCACAGTTCCCCATTGTATTACACACAACCTCTCCTTCACACTCCAAATCCCCCCCATTTTCTTTCTTTCTCTCCCTCCCCTCCCCCGCTCTCCCTAAATCATTTCTTTACATGTGTGTGGGTGCCCCCTCTCACTGTGATTCTGATACTTCATAACGGGAGGAAATTGAGCTGACCTTGAGGCTGCCTGGCTCCTTTATAATGTTGATGTATGGGGCTGTTGGCGAAGGCAGCCAGTAAGTGAGAGGCATGTTTTTATTTGCCGGGGAGCAGGGCCAAATGTCAGGACACATAACGGGGTTCATTTCTCGCCCACTCAAGCTAGCTAGTATGCCAGGAAGCTAAGTGTCAAGCATTCAAGTCCACTGGGTGTGATTTACCTGCATTAGCCTTTCTATACTGGAATAAGTTGCACCACGCTGCCTAAAGCCACAGATAGAGTTAACCCTGTGGATAGATTGGCCCCACTAAAATGTGATTTAGATGGTGTTGCTGCAATGCAAAAGTGTAACTGTTGCCAATGCTATTATCTCAAGGTTGGACTACAGATACATTCCAACACGATTGTTTCTGGCCAGTTTGCATTTTGCAATCATTTAAAAAGGACAGTCTCTTTGACAGCCTCGTGTATATTATCCCGCCTGTCATCGTTGTCATAATTTGTTCATAGTGGATGGCCCACTTTCTTCTCTTTAGCAGCTCTCTGCTCATCAGCACAATCAGCTTCCTCTAACACAATCAGCCTGCTCTCAAATTACAGTCATGATTAAGAGTAGTCGGTCGCAGGGAAAGACGACTCAAGCAGGAACGTTGTTAAGGAGGTGGACACGATAAGTTCATATCTGTTCAAGGTAATGCAATAGCCCTGCAATAAATGGCAGTGTTGTGACGCTTTGAAAATGCATTTTATGAGAGAGGTGTTGATTAAACTCTGTGGCAATTTTGAAGCTGCATTTTCTTGTGTAATATTGATTAGTATTATATTGTGTTTTTCTTAATTAATTAGCTTTAATTAATATATTTCCTCCTGCCAAAAATACTATGGCTATATGACAAAATATTATTTTATTTGTTTCAGGTTTATTTTTTTATTAATCTAAAGATTGGGGGGGAAAGGGCATTTTACAATTTCCCAGATCCCATGAGGACATTTACAAAGTAAGAAACCAGAAAATCCTTCAAAATCAGATGCTAAAAATAGGGAGGGTTTATTTTCATTTTTGCTTAAAATCACTCTAAGAATTATTTTAATATTCATTTTCTGTTGATCTGTTCAATCCGCTAATTGATGAAGGAAAATGTAACATCAAGCCCCCCAATAATAATCCTTACCAGGCCTACCCTAGTAACTACTACAACAACAAAAAAGTCAACATGTATTTTCACTCATTCACTTAATAATTCAGAACTTGTTACAAACTCAAACTAACTCTGTCCACACCCTTTGTCATTTCCTTCAAAAATTAACACAGTTTTAAATGTCAAAGTGTAAATAAGAATTCACTTTAAAATGAAGATCCCACTATGATCTACAATCCTAACGCAATATTTATTCACTGCTACTGGAAAAGTCTAATTTAATGACACTTGCACAACCATGAATGTTGAACAAAACCTATCTATCTTTGTGCAGTGAATACGTCTGAGCGCATTTTCTCCACTTGTCAATTGTCTCATGGTTTTCAAAAATAAAACCACTTTGACATTGTGGTTGGGTGACTTCACAATAACAAAGAGACAATAGACATGGCTTAAAAGTATTCCTCTGTTTTCACTTTGTCAGGAATGATAAATAGTCCTTTCAACCCTAATTTGGAGCTTTGTGTATAATGGTAGTGGCTGGGTTGACATTAAGATGAGCGCAGGAAGCTCGTCAGCCCTGCCAATTGAGTTCACATCTCATATGGCACAGATCCACTTGCATAACCTCCTGCCTGGATGCTGCTCTCTGAAAGCAGGCGAAGACCCAATTCACTCACAGCCTATCCAACAACACATTGACTGTGCGCAAAATATGTTTTAGCAGCTTAACAGCGGCAGACTAATCAATTGATCCAGATTTTTTGCCGTCCATTGATCTTGGCACTCCCCGGGTCCAGACTATTACAGTGCATGTATGATAATGATATCATTAGCAGCCCATTGCCCATCTATTAGGGCCGGGTGCTTGTGAAAACCACCCGAACCATGCATAGAAACATTTGCACTGCCAAATGCTGGGGCGAATGATCCAAATCTGCTTTGCAAATGCCTCCCTGTCACCCCTCCCCCCCCCCTCCTCCTCCCCCACAGTAACAGTAGGGTGGCAGAGAGGAGAGTGAGCCCACTGGTGCTGCTGACTGGCGTTCTGCGTGTTGATGAATGTGCCGGCCTAACGGCTCAATGTGCTTACCTAACAGGAGCAGCTCTTCTGTCACACTGAGTTTCTCGCTCTCTCTCACTCATGTCTTTTTTCGAAAGGTAGTAAAGGGAGCGTTCCACTTGACTAGACACTGCAGCCTCCACACTGTTTCTTAAAGGTTAATGGAGCTGCCTCACAACGCACACTAATCACCAGGTAATGTCTTGATACGTGGCTTAGTTCAGCTACAATGCCCTATGCAATTCTTTTGGAGGAGGGAGGTCTGCTTGCCAAGAATGGCTATTGGTTTTGGACCCTTGTAACAGTATGTTGTCTTTTATGTAGAAAACCATTTTTGGAAACATTGCTCATAGCCCAACACTCTTGACACCCGCCTCTTACAGTGAAGATGCAGCACAGGCTATCTTTGGTTTCTTCATGTTATGTTGTGAAGGTGTTTGAAATGGTTAGCATGAGCAAGGTGTTTTTAAATAGCGACTTTATTGACAGGCATGTGGTGGACAGCCAGAGACACAGGCTGTGACTGGGAGACAGACAAAGTCATGAGAGTGTGGCGCTTGTCTTTGATGTCAGTCAGCTTCCCGAGGACCGTGGTGGTCGGGGGGGGGGGGGGGAAGGGAGGGAGGGAGGGAGTGAGGTTTCAGCGTGGGATTTGGGGATTGTCATGTCAGAAAGGTCTCGCTGAGTGTGTGAGACTGCATATCTGCATACTAAGACCCACGACCAGGCAGCTCAAGAACGAAAGGCCATTTTGTCTTTGTCCTCGTCCAAATCACCTCGTGGTGCTCACATAAAATAACCCTCAAATCTCCGAGCATGGAAGTGATCCTGCTCTCACATGAGCACACGTAGAATATAGGAATGGACATTTCTAGGTCTGTTGTGCTCTATTGTGACACTACTGGAAGAGACTGGATGTAAAGGCAGTTTTCTAAAGGAACGTTGTGACATGCTTCGTACTATTTTGATACAGCTTCTCGGCCAAAATATGAGCAGATTAAAATGAAGATGGGTTAGTCACGGACTGATTTAAAAAAAAAAAAGAAAAAGTGTGCGTTTGCTTGTTGGCCACATTGTCTGTCCCCATGGGATTTCAAAATCAATGTGTGCTATTCATACACAGATCTAATCCTCAGATGTACTGCCATTTAATCTGTGGTTATGGCAGGGCTGTGATGGCTCTAATGCCATCAAACAGATGTCCCTGCTTAGCCACCCAGGTTAGGCTGCACCTGGTGACACCTTTGAGCCCTGGCACCCGGCGGCCCTCGGCACAGTTCATATTCTCCTCAGGTAGCTACTGTTGTATGCAAACATGCATTAAAGTGTTCCAGTGCATCTAAAAGAAAAATCGAACGTAATGTTTACATCTAACATATGACCCCCAAATCCTCTTTGGTCGAGTTTGATCATGGCGTGATTATAAATGCTATGTGCTTATCTGGAGGGTCGTTGTGGTGATTTGTGCTATTTTTGACCGTATACTCTACTGGCGATATTCTCTGCACACCTGGTGTTATTTTCAAATTCAAAAGACCATTTTAGCTCAAAGCGCAGGCTGAAATATTGCATCAGGAGTAAGGAATGAATAATAACAAACATGTTTGTACTCCTGGTAAATATCCTGAATGCGGTCTTGTTTTACCATCAATAGGTAATGTGTTGGAAATAAGCCATGACTTAAAAATAGCTAGTGCAAAATCCTACTAATCATCCTTCAGTGCTTACTGTTCATTAGTCGCTCATAATTTTATCTGGTCTGTGAAATGTCATTAATTTTCTCAGCTCATAATACACTGAGATACATTTAATGACATGCATATGGACTATATTATATATCATTCTCAACCACATTGACAATTTCCCCTAAATGATCCTCATCATTCATTTGGTTTTGTAAGTAACCCATACGTTGCAAACCATTGAATCACATGAATACACTTAAATAATTGATGGATGATAACTGACTACATTTAACAGTTTCGCATGAAAAGGACACAATTGCACTCTACGCTATTTCCACAAAACCAAGATAAGCCTCCACCAATTAATTTGTATTGTTACACCTTGCACACGTAGACATATCCCTTGTCTGTGCAGGGTTTAAAAAGCTAGCAACGAAATGTAAAAGATTGATAACGTGCGTGTGTGTGTTGCATTTCCGGGTGTTAAAGAGAGTACATGTAGGGAATCTCTCGGTGCGCGGATGCTGAATGTGAAATGTCAATGTTATTGAACAGGTGCTGCGAGGCAGAGCTGTGATGTTTTTATTTCCAAGCTCTTGTCAAGCAAGGCAGAGAAGAGAGGGCTCATGGGATAATGGAGAGGTTCACGGGTGGGGGGGGGGGGGACTGCGTGTGTGTGTGTGTTTAACAGTGTGGAGCAGCAGGTATGAGTGCATCAATCTGTGTGTATCCAAAGAGGTTTATTGAGAAGAGGGAAATGAATACTGGCTTAGAATAAATGCTCACAATCTCCTAAAAGAAAATGATAACTGCATTGAGATGGGTGGGGGGGGGTTATTATTTTATGTGCAGCTTCTTTCAGTGGCTGCGTTCACCATGTGTTTGGACACGATGCCAAATATGGCTGCCGTCTTCATTCATGCATACACCTCTACTGTCAAGCTGTTATCACCTCGTTTGTTCCATTTGCACATCATTTATGTTTTTTTTTCCTCCCTGTCCTCTGTGTGTGTCTGTTCCTCCCCTTCAGTTTTTCTCTTGCAGACTGTCGTTGTGTCAATACTTGTTGAGAGCCAGTGTGGCAGAGAGCTAGGAGGTGAATGCAGTCAAGGTTAGTCAACAATGCTTTGTGACACTGGAGCGCTGACTAACACAGCGTTTTTCCCCCTCTGCTCTAATCCCCCCCCCCCCTCTCCTTTCCTCAAAAATGTTTTTACTCCTGCCCCACCCACTGGGCCTTGATCACGTTCTCTACCTGCCCTTGGTGCTCTCACCCTCACCCCTTACTGTGCTACATCTTCTTCACTGTCTTCCTCCTCCCCCTCACAGCCACCTTTCCCTCTCCTTTGTGTTCCAGTAGAGAGAACAGCTCAAGCCTGTCAGCACTTATTTATCCTTCAACTGCTAACTCATGCTAACCCACGCCTGTGTCCCTACGTTTTAGCATTCCCTAAATGCACCCCTTTCTCCTTCCTTTGCAACCAGTGCAAAATCTCTCTTCTGCACCATGATACCTTTTTAAGCCGCCACTCTTCTATAGTTCTACCAATCATTCTCCAAACGGTTTCACTTGTGATTCTGCATTGCACTTTTAATTCCAATGAATGCATGCATGTGAAAATGTGATTACCATTTTGCCATTTCCACTTCTGCCTTTAAAAAAAGAAAGAAAGAGTTGCAAGAGGAAGCGCCTATCTGACCGTCCAGAACAGCGTCTGAGAAACCACGTTATGGAGGGGGGCTGCAGTTCAAAGCCGACTAGCAGGTTACTTAATGAGTTTGGTAATTGGCTTGCTGTGGCCTCCGCGCATCCCTGCCCTCCTGCTGCTGATGTGTGCAGGAACAGAGTGCTACTGCTTGCACTCCCTCCCTGGCTCAGTCTTTTCTTCCTTCACGCTACCCATCCATCTTTACTCAATCCATCCCTCTGACTCGTGGACTTAATGCACCAAGCATCCTCTGCCTATTCCCCGCTGTTCATATTATAAAGACAGTTAGCATGCCGCATGTTGTTAGCTTTCAACCCTGCTCAATGTCCAATATCAACGGCGCTGGCCTATCTCTCATTTCCCCAGTCTCTCCCACTTGTACATACACACACACAAGGGCACAGACATATCTATAATATGTTAGATGCTTCATGCATTATGCAGAGTATGTGCATCCAAACAAGCAATTTGCCGAATTTCCAGCTCACCACTTCTGATTAGTAATGCTGTGTGTCCAAAGCAGCATGATGCGAAGCACACTCCCATGCTCAGTTAATTCATAAAGTCCAAACAATACAGACAAAGAGTAGTGGTCTCGCCATGTAATCATAAATGACGGCGAACACTTTTTCTCCGATTTCCGCACATTATATCCTAACCAGACATCAAAGGGACATATATTCTTCTGGTCTCACTGCTTTTATAATAATAATAATAATGTACAGTAGGGGGGACATAATCAAATCTGCTATAACTGTCATTAACTTGCGTATTAATATTAAATGATAGTGATAATAGTGGAGGGGGGAAAACAAATCAATGACCTTCATGGTTTATCTGTAATTGAAAGAGGTATAGTTTTTTTTACTGTGCATTGTTTATTGCTTTGTTTGTTCATAACAAGCCTCTCGATGTAGTGCCTTTGGGGATCTGCACTAGTAGTGAGGCTAACCTAATATATATTCTGTCTAATGAGCAAGCTTCCCACCTTCCTACCTATTCCCATTCATTTCTATTTTGTACCTTTAAAATGCCATAAATAAAGCCTGCATGCATTAGCAAATGTATCCGTCTCCAGTTGCAAGTCTGCTGCCAAGCTTTTTATCTACTCCCACAGTTGAGCGGTTGATTCTGAGCGCTGCAGGGGTGAGAAGGCCAAAGCACAGCTAAGTGGCTCCTCTTGACCTCACCACTGATCTCCCAACTGTCTGCTCCGGCTGCACACAAGACACATTTTACCATTTCGCTCCCACAAAAAACAGTCTAATCTCACAACACAGCCTCACCACCCTGTCCGTGTGCTGTCTCTGTGAATCCTTTTCTCACCCAGCCCAGCGCTGACATGCTGACCGAAAATGTGCCTTTGAGATTACTCCTCTGCTATTATTCATGCCAAATTGGGAGGAAACATAAATAAATGCGAGGAAGGCAAGATGTAAAAGTTCAAGATGTGAACAATTATCTTGAAGGACTCTTATCCCTCTGACTAATAACCAATGGGCGTATTCTTGTTATCAGTATCTATCTGTGAACTAGATGGCTAAATCATTAGCTTACAAACTGAGAGCAGCCAAGTGTGACCAGAGGAGAGTAATTGATTTCTGAATGAGCATTGGTACTGGAGGGGGGGAAGAAAAATACAGCTTTGTGGCCCGTTGCATCATATTGAGCATTTTAATATGCTTGTCATGAATTATAGTGTTGGGAGTTTTTGTTTTGCACATTATGAGATTCTGACTGCTCCACCTCCCCTTTAGCACAGTAAAAGCACACGGCTGCACCTCCACACACTCTCCATAGGGTGGCAGTGTATGGAGGTGAGACAGCCATGTGCTCTGTGTGAAATGGAGCAGTCACTGGCTATTTGAGCCGATTAGCTTGGAGACAGTAACCACACAGGAATCACACACCCCAACCGCCACTCTCTCTTTTGCTTTCATAATCACGAACCCCCCCCCGTCCGCCATGCTGCCTGCTGATGACTTTCAAACGCAGCTTCACCCTGCTGGAATAGGATTTTACTAACTGCTTCCAGAGTTAAGCATCTGACACATGGACTGTTTGTTTATCTTGCTGCGTCTTTGTTCACAAAAGGATTTGCCTGCCTGAAATGTGAAACTTCCTCTTTCGCCACAGCCTGCACTCTGTCTCTCTGTGGCCTTCTTGGAAATACAGTCTCATTCCTCAGTGTCTGTTCTCGGCTGAACTGCTCTTTTATTCAGATGAATGAGGCCCTGTTTAGCCTGGAGAAATGACACAGACATAGAAAGTCCATGTGAGAGCTTGAAGAATGTGGAAATCAGGGGCCTTGTTGAAATAGAATGCTAAAGTTATTACACGTGGGCTTTTGTTTGTGATTGTTTTTCAACTTTTTATGTGTGCTAGTTTATTGCCATACAGAGTTTGTTTATTCTGGTTCATTAGGCATTTTCCGACACGCTATCCATCTACTACCGTGAGGCTTCATTTCTTCTATGTTCAGCATAGCTGAGATCTAATGGAAACAATGTGAGCCCACATTAACTGCAGTTTGTTTTCTTTCCCATTATCAAAGTCTTCTGATGATTAATCAGGTTTTTCTGTATTTTTTAAAGTAAAGATGCTGTTATTCTTTGTCTGCCAGGTGGCAGTTACCTCCATCTGGAATCAGGTTTTACTTACATTCATATATTTCATATGCAATAGTTTTTACCAAATGGCTGCTGCGTGTAGCTTGGCAAAAGACATTAGACATATGTAGCCTACATGTGTCTTGGTTTTCAGAGTTGTGCTAGGCTGCCAAATGTGACTGTGAATAGCTAAGTAAACAAGATAGCTACGTGAGGCTAGACCTTGCTCAGATTGCCTGAAGCTAAATACCATTCCTCGGCTTCTTTCACATTTTTACAACTGTGTTAATGATCGCATTTAAAAGGCTGGGCTAGGTAGCAGGTTAATTACCTAGCTGTGTGCTTGGATGGTCTCCAGAGGACATCTGGATTTTCAGTGATTGTTTTGTCACCATAATAGGGTTGTTTGCTTGTTTAGAGAGCTGTGTAATCACTATTCTTGACGGTCCCATTTTCATTTTTGGAATGACATTTGACTGTAGAGAGCTATTATTTTTAGCTAAAGCAATAGTAGTTGAATGTTAATATCCACAAGCATGTAGTTAACTATATTTAGTCATATAATTTCCTCGAGTTACTTTGTTGGGAGATTGGAGAGGATTGTTTTATTGCTTCCCCTTCTCAGCCCCCTCCAGGCAAAGTCTGTGTTTTAATTAGTCGTGTAGGACCTTGTTTTCCCTTTGGATTCCCCACACTTGTAAAGTGCTCTCTTAAGAATCCTTGAAGGCTAAAAGGAGCAATGAATGATTTTGAAGTCAGCCCTTTTTTTTGCTTGCCTCCCAGCAGTGAAGGGGAGGCCTATCAGCACTTGCTGCAGTATGAGGAACAGTAACTTGAAGCAGCAGTCACACTGAGTCTTTGTTCTTTATGGATTTAGTACGTGTGGCGAAGAGAGAGTCGCAGCTTTAAAGCCCCATCTGGAAAAGCACTGTTCACATTTTAATATGAGAAGAACAGCTTCTGTAGATAATACCTGCCTGAAAATTGTAAAATTGTCTCAGGGTCCAATCAAGTTTTCTTTCCTCCTTGTATTATGTCTTTGGCAGCGGGGAAGTTAGCTTGTTACACTGTAGAGATTTAGTCATGTGTTAAAAATCGAGCCTCTGAAGTACACCACCGCCACAACCTACCCCTCCTTTTTGGTTTACAAGTCTGTTTTCTTCTCTCAATCCCTTTTTTTCCTTCAACTTGTCTGCTCATCCCTGGTGAATGTATTAAATGAAGTTACTAGATATGAGTGCTTAAGAGGCCAGTGCCTCTGAGGCTTGCCAAGTCTCTCACAGGCTTGGCTAAGTCATCCATGTCGCTTTTTTTCTGTTGTTTCAGCTACTGGCTGACTTACTTGTATCGCCAAGCACTTTCCCCATGTCTCTTTCTCGCTTGCTCTCTGCTTGTAGCCTGTGAGTGGCTTGTTTTTCTACACTGTGGAGAAATCAGGCTAAAGCAAACAGTGTGTGTCAGCCACAGCTTTTGTTAAGTATTCATTTTTAATGAGCGTAAGTGGCTACAGAATCCTATAAACCATGAAAGGAGTAGTCAGACGGGGAGGGGGGGGGGTCATGTTGGCCTTTGATTCAGTGGCTGTCTTGCAGTCTTTTTGTTTAGTCACACTTGTACTAATAATGTTTGATGTGGATGAAGAAAACATATTTCCAAATGATAGTTTATGTTGCTTTATTGTGTCTCTCCCTCATACTGGTTTTGGTTAACTTTTTACAACCAATTATATTTTAATAATCTTATAGACAAAGACTGTTTTGTAATTTCTATTCCCGAGGCAGCCTACAGTTCTGTTAGATTTAATTTCCTCTGAATTAAAAGGAGGCACCAAGTAAACTAGTTTTTTGTTCTGCTGGGATCGAAGGCACTGTAGCTGTAGGAGGGGTGCTCAGGGAAAAGGTATTGTGATGGGCCGTTTGAATGCTGAACAGAATTGAATAGACACAGTCAGCTTCCCAGATACATGCTTAGGCCTGTAGAATGTGGAGTGCTTTGCTTGTAACTGCACCGGTTGTCTCCTTTCATTATCGGTTAATGGTGCCCAACTTGACAGAGCCATGTGATAAACAGAGGAGCTGTGAAATCCTGGAGGTGGAGTTCTCGTCTGCCTGATAATGGGATCTCATCTGCCAGGGAGGGGAGCCTGCCCCGCCAGCCAATCCAGCTTTGCTCTGCCTTCAGAGAGGATTCACTGCACTCACCCTTCACTGCTGTCTAGGCCCAACTTCACCCCCAGAAAAATGTTGCCTGGTTACTCCTTGCGTTACACCTAATAGAATACTTTTTTAAAGCTTGAAATATAGCCGGAAAAGGAGGGACATGCTTCTTATCAATGCAGGATCCTCTAGATGTTTGTGTTGCTCAGTAAAGGAGCCAGACTGTGTGTACATATCATAAACATTGACCTTGTGAAATGTATACATACTGTGATAAGGGAGGAGCTGAGGTTCCTGTGGTGTTAGGTTACTATATGGAGGGGAGATGGACTGCTCAGGACAGTCGCCTCAGGAGCTGGATAGGTTTTAGCAGCACTTTGTTGCACACCCCCACTCTCAAAGCAAAGACAACCAACATGGATTGTAGCACAATGAAAGACCCCCTGCACACCACCCTCAACTCAATTGCTATTGATCCCTACTGCCTGCCGCTCCTGCTGCCAGTGTTTGGCTTTAGTGCAAAAAGAACCCAGTGCTCCAACTATTTGCTTTAGTTAATTGGATTTTTGACAGTGATCCAATATCATGTTTAAGACAATGAAAATGTGTCAAGCTACTTGCTCGGGAACATGGAAATCATCCTATTAATTTACAACTCAATGCAGTCCATCTTTGTTTTCACGCTTCTCCTGTGTTTATTGTGATTGACAGATTCCAGTTAAAAAGAAAACACATCGTAATGTATATTTTCTAGCTCAAATCAACACTAAATTAATACTGAGTCCTTGGAAAATTACCAGGATCACATTCGATGTGATGTGCATTGCTAGCCATTAAAATCTGCCTCCCAAATATTGCTAATGGCCTATTCACATTATCATCCCTGCTTGTTTCTGCCTTTTTAATGGGTGGGGTGACTAATTAATTAATTATCCAAAAATGCAAATGAGCTCCAGAAGCCTGAGCTGCTTTCAGTCTCTTTCCTCTCGTGTATTTTCCGGCAGATGCGTGTGGCTACTAATGTTTTCAGATATAAATCAGCGACCTGTATTTAAGATCAGCATTTCATGTTTTTATTTATCGTTCATTAAAATGTGTCATTGCTTTGTGGCACTGTGCAGAGAGAGAAAACATGTAGTGTGTTATTAAGCCATTATTAACAAGGCACTAGTACTACTAGCTTTCACGGCTTTTCATTGTCTCCCTTAGTGTTTTAGTCACATTCCCATAAGCGTTACCATTGATCGGTCGGGCCACTTTGGCTGCCGTGCATCTCGCTTTCTGGTGCATTTGCAAACACACACACACACACACACACACACACACACACACACACACACACATATAGAAGCGTTTCCCTACGGGGCTCCCATCAATCAACAGCCCCATTGCCCCCCCACCCCAACCAACACCACCCTTTTGTCCCTGACGATCATTTGAATCCAGTCCATGTTTTTGTTTCGCTCGGTTTTTTTTTGAGTGTGGTCGGGGTAATTCTCCTTCACTAGTGTCTGAATAAAGAAAGACTAGGTCAGCCATGTGGATGCGTCTGTTGAACAGCTGAAGAGGAGGAGGAGGAGGAGAGGAAGAGGGGGGTTTAACAGAGACTGAGGGAGCGATAGGGAGAGCGTGGAGAGTGTATGTGCATAGGAAAGAGAGAGAAGAGGGGGGGGGGGGAGAGAGAGAGAGCGCGTGTGTGTGGAAAAAGGAAGCAGAGCCTGTAAACGGCGCTGGTTTCCTACCCCTCGAAACAACTCACAGCGCTGTGTTACTTTTCATGTGGACACTATCATCGACAGCAACAACAAGACGGCCAAAGGAAATAGCAGCAGAACCGAGACGGGAACCAGCTACAGTGCCTTTACACGGCCATTTCGGACGCGAACAGTAATTCAGTAAAGTGAAACCGTCTTTTGTTGAAGCAAGTGCTCGCCCGAGCCCCTCCGTGCGGGCAGTGGGTTTAAAAGGAGAGAAAAAAAACCTGGGGGATACAAAAAAAGTGTCCTTGTTCGCCTCGTTTCGTCCTGGTTCTTGGATGTGGCCCAGCTGGCTTAAGTTCGGTGGGTCATCTTGGTCTATGATCGCATTTTAAACTCTTTTTGAAGCAGTCTCTGGGACTCCAAGAATCACCAGACTGGCGGGTGAGTAGTTGAATACAAAAAAAGATTGCAGGACGGTTGTGGTTGGAGGCGGAGGAGGGGGTGGGGGGCGCAGACAGGGAGAGCAATGTGTGGGTGATAGCTTAACGGCATTTTGGGATATTGTGATGGAAAGAAACCGGGGAGTACTTAGACTTTGAGCAAAAAGTGAATTAATTTTGTTTATACCAGGAGTAGGAAGCGTGTGTGACCTCGAGTCAAATGTTTCTGAGTGCTCCGGCGAGCTGAAAGTTGGCTGCATTGTTGTAAAACTTGGCTCTCTCTGGACTGTGAAGCAGACCCTCAGGCAACCTCCATGACCTGGCCAGCGTGGAACAGGGCTTCTGCAGCGAATTGTTTTTTTAAAAAGCTGAATAATGAGGTAAACAAACCAGAGCTTGAAAGAAAACATTGCTGAAATATACACACACAAAAACTACGTAGGTGTTTGTATTCAAAGTCAACTTTGAGGAAAGAAAAGTTGCACTTTGACAGGGAAAACTGCTGAAATGGATCTTGATGAGTCAGTGGCACATCCATTTTTGATGGGTGGGATTTCCCCAAGTTTCACACAAAAATAATTGGCTGTTGGATTTACAGCCTTGCTGGTGTCATAAATTGATTATTGGACTGTACTAATGGAAAGAAGTTGAGTGCTTTTGAAAGAAGGGAAGGGGACGTTGTGCAAAAAAGACCGGCTGAACCAGCAAACTGTTGAAGGACCACCAAATTAACTTGACTTCCCCCCTTCAGCCCCCCAGAGGCCATGAACTCTGGCCCAAGCACATGCAGCTCTCACTGTGGGGGGGGGGGGTCTGGGCCTGTTGTTGAAAAGAGCAAGGGGGGCTGGTGTGTGTGTGTTTAGGAGGGAGAAGATTAGGATTTGAAAGCAGACTACAGTTATTTGTCTGAAAGGCGGCTTATTTTATGTTTTCCAGTTATAGTAGAAGGGGGAGGAGGGCTTGTTTACTTAAATCACTGTACAGTTGGTCATAGTAAGTCTTCATGTGACTCCAGTCAGAAGCTGAATCCACATAAGCACAAAGCAAGCTTCAGCCCTGAAACAAGATACAAATCCAGGATGAGGGGGGGGGGGCATTGATTGCTTTAATCTCCGCCATATAAAAACAATCCCTTCCTGAAATCCTCCCTCTGCTGTTGCATTTTTCACTGAGCTATTACATGGACTCAGATGTTGCATTGCTAATTGTGGGGAGCTAATCTCCACCATGCTCAACTTCCTGTGGCATTTTATTTGTCCCCATGCTAGCTGCGAAGTGACCTCTATCTTAATGATTTAGATGTGATTAATCCACTTGAGTGGGATGTCACTGCATGAGCTAATGTATGGCCCCAACACTGCAGATAATGTATCATTGCTGGACACATAAAGGACATTTACTAACATTTAAGGCTCATTCGGTTTTAAAAGTCATGTGAATGTGAATATGAGACATAATATAAGGCATGTGGTGCAATTATAGTTCAAAAGTGAATGGTGGTTGTTCTCCTTAGTGTTCCAGTAACTCACAATGCTGAAGTGCCAACGTGTGCTTTCGTATTTTAAAGGGGAGGAATCTTGCCAAATTATGTTTATTTTTTTTCATACATGTTTTTTTCAAAGTGATTCATTTTTTTTTGGGGCAGCCATTCTTGGATGACATTATGATGAAATAAACAATACGTTTTTTTCCCACATTCAAGTCGTATGGGTGACTTTTTCTGGTTTATTAATGTTTTGGTGGTCACTGACTTGAGGGGTAGGCCTCTGTCTGAGATGGTAACCAGTAGTCAGATACAAATCAATTTAGTTGTGTTGATAACATTTACTATCATGTGGTAAAACTTGCATCTGAACACATTTAGAAATGTTATTTTCTACACTCCCCCAGAGGTTAGGATAGCTATTCAGTTTCTCTACTTGTGGAGTGTATGAAAGAGGAAGTGGTCCGACCTCTTAATGGAGTTGTACACAAGAGCCCGAGTTGTTCTGCTGTGTGAGATTTGTATGGGAAGAGAGCACTGAGGGTTTCACAATAAGACTCCTATCAGATAAGAATAAAGCAGTCTTAATCTTAATTATCTACACACTACCATACAACTGTCGCTATCATTTCACGTCCTTTCTATTTGCACTGTTTCATACTGGTATTTGATGGAAATTAAATCTGCTGTGCAATTTGATCTTTGTCTGAATCTGCAGTCTGCGTTGTTGATTCATGTAAACCAAAGGGAATCATAGTGGCACTATGAGTCACCCCCTTCATAAACACAAGTCTTACTGCTGACAAGGTACAGAGATCTAGTAAACATTCAGCTCACATACAGGCGCGTGTATGAGTGTCACCTCTGAGGAGTCTGAGGGGCGATATCCGGATCAAAGAGGCTGTTTCCGACCATACAGAGAGAGAGATGCTTCATAGAGTGAGGCTGTAACGGCTGTCTAGCTCCTCAGAGGCGGCTGAATGTTTGACAGGGCATTGGAAAAACGTTATTTAATCTGCTCGTATGATGGCCCTCACTGGGATTGCACCATGCGGCGTGTCTGCCCCATTTTTTCCTCCCTGTGTCAGGATGATGGCAGCTAGTAGACAAACCTTCAGGTTGTCTGTGTGTTGTTGTTTTAATGGCGTGATGTAATGCATAAAGAATCACAGAAATTGTAATTGATGCAATGTTGGCTCTAATTGTCTTTCTAATGAGTTAGCCTGATTGGGTCTTGAGAGCTTTCCATTGGGGTAAATGTCTGAATATCTCCACTGGAGCCCATTGTGATTACAAAGACACAACTCCATCTCTCTTATTATAATAAGCAACATAAATTAAAACAGATGTGATGTTTGACACTTTTCCCACAAACTGTTTATTAGAGGCGTATCAAATAAATACAGGTACATTACAACACTAGCTATTTGGTTATGGAGGTGTGGTCGTACTGCATACATCTCCGTCACATAAAAGATACGGCTCACAGTTACTGTATTGTTGGGGTCAAAAGTGGGAGGCCCGTCTGACACAAACAATACAGAAATGCAAGAGCCGCCTTGTCACAAAGCTTGGCGGAAAATCAATGAGAAGTCATGGCCTCCCTTACCATTGTTGGTATTATTTCCATCCCCCAACATAGAAGCAGACTCATGGTTTTGACGAACGATGAATAATCTCTTCGGGTCTTGTTGATTCTTCAGACGGGTGTAATTTCTACATGGAATGAGCCATCTCCCCACTTCCTGACCTATTGTCCTTCCAGACAGTGGTTCAGCGGTGACGCATTTAGAATATGTTAGCCTCTGATTGACATAGTACACATGAAACAATGGTAGCACTGCTAAGGAGGCAGTACCCTCTGGTGGGTGCCAGGGCTGTGCATCTTCACTGGTCTCACGATTCGATTCGATTACGATTATCCTGTCAACGATTCGATTCAATTCGATATCCCGATGCATCACGATTCATACCAATGCGTTGCATCCTCAATTTTCTATATTACTGCCCATGGCTTATTTTTCATCAATGCATACATGCAGTAAATACATATGAACTCTCTTTTTATTATTTAGAAAGTGCTTCAGAAATCAATAACATAAATGTCTTGACATTAATTTATAAACCAAAATAAATGAATTGTATAGGTCTAGCCTCCCTATATCTGTGTGTGAAGTTGTTCCATCCTCAAAAACAAAAAAATAATGCTTCTGCAGTCTAGCTGCAGCTTCTAGCAACGGTCTTCTGTTAAAAAAGGGACACTGAATGTCCTGAATGTGGCATCACACACAGGACTTGAGTCTGAACACAGCAGACAACAGGAGTATTTACAATAGCATATACAAACAAAAATACTGCATGTGGGTGCACACTTACATTCTCTGTCTTACTGTTACATAAATCCCATGAATGTATGAGATTAAGTTAGCTTCATTATATCTCAGTGATTAAGTGAATAATAAAGTTTCTATCGGGTCACTATCAGCCTGTCACTCATTATTTTCAGGGAGGGGGCGGGGTTTGGAGGAACGGAGAGGAGACGGTGATCGCGAAAGCTTTTTTCCTCCTGCCTTCACAAACTTTACACACGTATATATCGTCTGAAAATTGCTAGAGGACATTCATACTCTGCAATCCAAGACTTAATTAAATCCACCAAAAACCTGACATGATTGTAACGCGATTATTTTTGAAAAACATAAATCCCTGTGCCGCAGCGACACGGAGTGATTCAGAGCGGGTCCTTCTGCTGTTGGTTCTGGACTGGTGGTGTTGTGTTGGTGGATAAAGCAGACTGCTCCGTGTTTGGTGTTGCTGTGCCGCTGTCACGTCTGTTCCCTGATCTCTGCGTCACCGACCGATTTGATATTAAAGTGACAGGAAAAAAAACGTTATAGTAAAGCCGCGGCCGTAAAATCAGGAAGCAACGATACTACGCTATAACCGATTATCTTCCGTCACTGCATCGATACCGAATCGTCCACGTCCGCATCGTAGAAACGATTATTTTCAACACCCCTAGTGGGTGCCTACTGAAATAGAGAGTGATGAAGGTCCGGAGAGGTGCTTTGATTGTTCATAGAAAATTCCATCTCATTTGTTTTGTGCACAGCAGAAGAGCTGATATCTTTAATTAACATAAACCTCGGGAGCCAACGTTGAGTGAGAAATTGGGATAATTGAAAATATGCCCGGTCTCTTTCACCCCCCCCCCTCCTCTGTCTGTACATCCTTAAAGCAGCTGAGCCCATCGGAGGGCACTTTCACACATGTTAAGTGGGGGGACATCTGGCCTCGTTAATTCAGTGCATGGTCATAAAGTGGAATGGCGGTCCCCACAGGACTGCCCGCTCTGAACACCGTCAGATGGAGCCTGTGCTTCCTCACTGCCTCCTCTTCCTCCCTGTTGACTGTCCCTCTGACACCAGCTCTGACACCTCAACAAGAATATCCTCACAATCCTTCTGTAATGTTTTAACACGCAAGCAAATGTCAGAGGCAGATAAAACGACAGTACATAAAGTTTCATGTGCCAGAAAAGAAAATTGGGTATACTGCAAGGACTGTAATGGGTGGTTTTACTGATCTATCATAAATGTAATTGACTTAGCCGAACAAAGAGAAAAGACGCTCTATGGGATTTTTGCAATCACCTATACTACAACAGATTGTTCCCCCTTCCCCACCATGGATATCAGTAGCCTGTGTCATTTAAGTGTATGTGTTATGATGAGTGGGCTGTCAGAATCTATACTCCAGTATCCACCTTACATCCTCAGCAATGGCAGCAGAACATCGAGTGGCAGCAGCAGGGAAGCATTCATGCTGCGCATTCACATCCTATTTGAGCAAGTAAACATTTAATGTGTTTAAATGTATCACAGCTTTATTCATGCATAGAATCTGCTGTTAAGTCTGAATTTACATTAGCCAATGAATAATGCATCAGTGCCATTCCTTAATGATTACTTGCTAGGCATCGAATGGTAATATTTGCTGATAAATCTCCCCATTGATCTAGCCTGTGTTTAACCAGGCTTGTAGAGATGATGTTTGTTCCATTTTGTGTTCAGGGAAGGTTTTTTGTGAAGGATGTAATCAAAAGCAAGATAATAGTTTTGTTTTTGTTTTAAATAAGCTGTCTTTTAAAAATGACAAATGAACCCCATGGAATTAAAGCAAAATGGATACAATTTGAGCACAGTTTTCAATTTGCCCATTTTCTCTAACATCTCAGTAAGGTTGGTGTGTTTACACGCTGGCCGCTCTCTTCATGGCTGCTCTAAGGATGAGTTGTTTATCCTTGGACCTCGACAGATCAATGTCCAATTACAGTTCTGTCTTTGTTGGCTTGTAGCCCTTACACGAAATAGTATGTTTGTTGAAAGTACAGACAGTCTAGACAATGTCTGGTGAGTTGGTCATTTATCCCACACTTGGTAAAGGTTTTCTGTTGATACTAGGGATGGGAGTTTTAAAGCAAATGTATATTCGAATATTCAACCCCCCAAAAAACGGTTAACCGGTTAACCGAAATGCACATATCCTATAAAAAAAAATAATATATATTTAATTTTGAAAAACAAATAAATACATGTTCAAATAAGTATAGAAACCAAGTGGAATTTGTCAATTGTATTGAACTGGTGATCACAGTTTGAACAGTTGACAGCTACAGGCCTACAGCTTTCATGCTTAAAACATAACTTGGTTTTTAAATTAAAGAGGGATCATACACGAACACCATAAACGGTTAGGGTAACGTAACCCTATTACAACAGAGATCAACAACCTATAACAGGTCCTATGCACAGAATGCAGCTATTCAATACTCATTCTTGTTTAAGAATATGAGCATGTCTACATGCTCAGGGGAGAGGCGGGTGCAGAGGCGATTCACAATCAGGCCAGCTGTAGAGAAGACCCTCTCAGCTGG
Organism: Gymnodraco acuticeps; assembly: GCF_902827175.1. Lineage (NCBI taxonomy): Eukaryota > Metazoa > Chordata > Actinopteri > Perciformes > Bathydraconidae > Gymnodraco > Gymnodraco acuticeps. The sequence continues at coordinate 3,965,409 of NW_022992351.1, forward strand.
AATTTGGGCATAAGATGAGGTTTGAGTCTGCGTGATCTGCGTGTAGGGAGGGACCGGTGAGCGGAGCAAAACACACCTTTAGCTATGGCACTGTTGTATACATTGAATTATTCCATTTGATAATATGTAATCAACTTAGGCACCCCTCCCAAAAAAAATTCATAACTCATATTCGAATACCTGAATAATTTGGAATATTCGATGAATCGTTCCCATCCCTATTTGATACGTGTCTTTATTAGCACTAGTCAGAAGATTCGCACCCGACACATTAACAGCACATTATCAGTATAATAGTGCAAGTCTAGCTATGTCTTTGAAGCACAGCCCGTTACTGTGTAAATGTATTACTTGTCCACGCAATGAGAAAATATTGACTTGTTGTCACTCACTCATTTGATTAGTTTTGTGAGTGATTCTGCTTTTCATTTGTCACCGTGGCAACGTAAATGGGAAAACACAGCAACGGGCTCTTTCTATTCGGTAATGAACCACTCGAGCGTTGCAGACTATCACATCTGGAAAACCTCTCTCTAAGCAGGAATGAATGTCTTTATCACTCACAGTGTATCATTGGCACTTGTCAGCTTAGCGAGAATCCACAAAAAGCCAACATTTGACAGCCCTCCCACTGCAGAATGTGCAGCTGCGTGAGAAGGATGTACTCCAACAATTCCACTTTGATTTTACAGCTTAGTTGAGTGAGATTTATCCATATATTTACAGTGTTGGCGAGTTACTCCATTTTCTTTTGTCTGTAATAAGAGCGGCTTACAGCAGTCTGCTGCTGTGTGTGAGCCAGGTCAGAACGAGAGCACCTTACATTTAACCCAGCTGGATTCATCAGTGGCCTTGTTCTTCCAAAAATAATGAGGTAGACAGTAAGGGCTGCCCCAGGCTGCATGTAGGGAGATGATCTCTCTGAACCGGCAAATCATTCCTGTTTTCTATGCTAAAAAGACAGGCTAATGACTATTCTTGATGTGTACGAGTGCTTTAAATTAACTAGCTTTAATTCACAGAAAGATCTAATGGGCTTGATTGTCAAGCTGAGTCGAGGCAGTCGGTGAGAGACTAGCGCCCGGGCGGGGGTAGTGTAATTGTTTTTTCTGGCAGTAGTTCTCTCTGGAAGGGATGACTGCACAATCCAGATATGTAAACCAGAAGAAACTGAAAGGCAATATTCTGATACCTTGTCTGTTTCCTCTTGATCAACTTTGCCTTTGAGATGAAATTCCTTAGCTTTGCCCAAACACTCTTTTTGATTCTGCTCGACAGTTATGGTTGCTTTAGAAACCTGTGTATGCTCAATTAAGCATTTCAAACATGTAAATCATATATGGAAAATGGAGATCATTAACTGTGACGGCGCTCCGTAAAACAAAGAGAGGGAGAGTTTAAGACAACAGATGCTCAAAGGGCTTGAATCTGTTTATTGGAGCATGACACTTATTTAGTGCAGCGGAGAATCTCAATGTGCTCATTGTAGACAATGATGCTGTGTCTTGCCAATGCCCTGCCAGTCATCCGTCTCCAGAGGCATTTGCAATATTCATTTCATGTTTTTTTTTGCATTCATCCAATCCCCACATTTCTTTGTTTGCTCGAGCCTGGTGTAATTCTTTCAGAATCACGTTGCTTGTTTGCCTGCACAAGACAGCTTGTAATGTTTATCAGGCTGTTGCACAGTACACTTCCACCTCTTATGTTTCATTAAAAAAAAAAGCCGCTAAGCCCTGCGCCAGTGAAAAAGGAAGGTTGCTATGATAAAGTGAGCTGACTCTATTGGCCTGATAAAGATCAACTTAAGACCCACCAGGAAGCAGTTCAGTTTGCAAACACACGGTTTTCGGGGTTAGTGTTTGAGTCAGCGCCGGGGCAAGAATGGACATCTGTCTCCTAGTGATCTATAACGCCCACAATCCCTCCCACAGAGTCGGCTTTGGCACTCAAGCAGTACACCGGTTGCTGTAGTACACTCAGCAGCCACCCACAACAGTGGCTTATCTCACTAGCATAACAAAACACCGGCCTAACAAAGAGAATAGAAAGCAATAGGACACACTGCAACAGAGGACCTTAAGAGCGTCGCACCATCATAACTCCACTTCAAAATGGAGGCCTTTGTTCTGAGATTGTTGGAGAGGTAAGGTAGCAGCACATCTTTTCATCCTCAAACACACTCGCTCCCACTCAGTCTGCTGTCGGTGAAGGAGATCCTCCGCCTGATAGGGCTTCAGAGAAAGGTATTCCTCAGGGACGGTCGCTGAGAGATTTCTAGAGCCCCGCCATGCGCTGATTAAAGGAACACTTGTAGATCATCTTTTAAAAATAGGGTACTTATTGCTACAGTGGTGAAGACAGGCAGTCTGCTGGACAGAAACAAGCCCCCAGATTTAGATTTTTTAATGATTATCACCTTGGTATGATCGACAACTCTGCTAAGGTAAATATTTAATGACAGGGCGGCTGAACTAGAGCTGTTACTGACTGCTGGTGAGAAATGGAGCTTCTATTTAGAGCCCATACTGTTCCATAAAGTCATGGCATTGGTAGACAGTCCAAGGTTATTAGTGTGGTATGAGAGTAGTGTGTGTTTGTGGTGTGTCTGTGGGCTGCTGAAGAGTTCTCACTCACTTTTCTTGCTGTAGTGATATGAGCCAGAGAAATGCACTCACTGTGTTACTGAGCATTCACTCATGAATCCTTGATGGATTACGTGTGTGTGTGTGTGTGTGTGTGTGTGTGTGTGTGTGTGTGTGTGTGTGTGTGTGTGTGTGTGTGTGTGTGTGTGTGTGTGTGTGTGTGTGTGTGTGTGTGTGTGTGTGTGTGTGTGTGTGTGTGTGTGTGTGTGTGGTGTTGTGTGTGTGTGTGTGTGTGTGTGTGTGTGTGTGTGTGTGTGTGTGTGTGTGTGTGTGTGTGTGTGTGTGTGTGTGTGTGTGTGTGTGTGTGTGTGGCGCACTTCACTTTAACTATTTCCACAAGCGAAACAGCTGTATATTTTGCCCTTCACTACCTTAGTTTCGCTCTGTTTCATATCACATGCTCCCTGCCCTCTGGGTTCTTGTTTGATGTCATTCATGTCATGCAAAATTGATTACGAAGGCTTGCATCAATGCTTGCCGCAATGAAGTTATCACAGTGTTAAGACAGATCTCCCGACATTGATTCTTCTAACCTCACATTGGAGTGAATACACCCTTTTAAATAGATGTCTGCCTTGAATTTTTGGCTTGGATTATGAAGTGAAGCCTACATTAAGACACAAATGTTACCGCAGAGCTCATTTAAACACTGATCTTGGCTCCGCGTGATTCATCCTGTTTACTCATTACGTGATGGCTATGGCGAAAGCAATTACTTTCAGCTTTCAAGTACCTTGCTTTCGGTCACACTGCGGCTCTTATTCATTTCACCAGAGCTCCCAAGGCTCCGTGGTTTCCAATCAGACCAGTGACTGGCGTGCACTAACATCTTGCCTCTTTGTGTAGGAAATAGGTGGGTAAACACAGCATAGTCCTTGAAGCACTTCCCTTCGCTGCTATTGGATTACTGGCTTTCTCTCTGGGTCTCATCTGCTCAGATGAGTGCCAAGATCAATGGAGCTCTTAGTGCAAAGCTAATTCGATCAGGACTGGCTTTGCTACTGCTGATCAGAGATTATTTTTTTATACGTGAAACACAAACGTAATCAAGTTGAGCCCATGTCCGATAGCCTGTATTTTCAGCCACTCCAACTCCCATAGACATCAATTAGGAGGCATTTCATATTCATTATTGAATTGTTGAGTTTGCCTGCTGAGAAGAGGTGTGGAGATGGAAGTAGTGAACTGCTGCGTGAAGTGATCCGGACAGTTTTGCTGAGAGTAGCAGGACAGCTGCTTTTTCTCTCCAGCAGAGCAACTAGTATCATAAATAAGCGAATAGCATGTTTTCTAGAGGGATGAGGTGTCTCAGGCTTTGACGATGAGCAGAGACAAAAGGGTTGAAGGGCATATTGACCCTCTTGTTCTGGAAAGCGGAAAAGCAGACTCTTCGGTGCCCCCTGTTCCCCATTAATTATTGTTTGATGCAAATAAGGGAGGGGGGGGATGGGGCATGTTATGAAACATAATTATTCATTGCAGCATTTCCCCTCGACGAGCCTTGTTCCCCCTCCCCTTGTGCTCGGTGAGGAAGCTGCCAGAGCTGTCAGTTGAGTACAGCAGGATGTCCCCTCAGCCTTTTAAGGAGGGGACAGGAGGGAGCAGGGTGAAGGGCGCCATTTGCCCGAGTGATATATGAGGAGAGACAGCAATATATGTGAGGAGCTGCTGAAAGAAAGATAGAAGGTCAAGGCACGTTACACTCCAGCCATTTATTGGCTGAGCACATAGTCTGACCTGCACTGCAAATACAGTTGCTCAGCAGCAGATTTTTGTTGTTTATATATGTATGTGTATGCTTGTAAGTGTGCGTCTCAATGGCCTACACAGTTTAGATTGACAAGTGTGTACACTTGGATGAATGCTGTACTGTAGTGAATATGCTCAGTGGCTTTTTATAAGCTTGCAGATGCAGTGGGAAGCTATTTTAACAAGGCTGTAGCTCCACAAAGGTCTCCTCCTAGATTTCCACTAAGCGACTGCGATGGCAGAAGCACCCGAGGCTGATTTCCTATGCACGAGCACAGCATATGGTGTGCTTAAACACAATGCAAGCAGGGGATTAGTTAACAATTGTGTCTCATAACGTCGTGGTAATTGAGTGCAGTTACTCCGGCGCTATCAATGTATTTCTTCTTCGTTTTTTTAATTCCTAAAATCATTTATTTTATATCTTCTATATATAAAAAGTGAGTGTTATTGACATAGACAGGCCTAAGTTGTATTTTCATTGGTATTAATAGCCCGGTGATGAGAGGTGAAGTCGGAGAGGCTGCCATGGTCAAAGCCTAACATTAACATTCCAGGAATATCTGAGGCTTATTCACAGCAGCTCAGCCTCACAGCCGACTGGCTGCGTTCACCTTCACTTTAAAAACAGGCACCAGGCCTTTAGACAGCTACGTTGTGTCGGGCAGCATTTTGAATGTGCCACTTTTATTACACAGTGAACAATTGCAATGTGTAATCCGATATATTGCAGTTGGAATGTGTTTGTAAAGATTACAAATATGCAGCTTGTGTTTGCTTAAGGCAAAGCTCACTATCAGTCAGGGATCAAGTCTCCATTTCACACATGAGCAGGCAGAGTTAATCTGTGGATCACTACAGTACACTGTGTCATTTCCAGCCTCTATTCTCATTTGTTCCTAAAAGCTTATTATTTTAGTGGAAAATAGTTACCCTTTGTAGTTGTTGTGTATTGTTAAGGTAAGACCTAAGCATTTGCTTGTGGTGCAGGTAGTAAACCATGCAGGTCAGACACTTTACAATGAATTGTGTGCATTTGTAGCCTACGTGTGTGTTGGTGTGTGGCACTAAAATGCCACTGCTGCTGTAAGAGGCCCAGTCCCAGTCACTGCATGTTTTATGAGCTGTCCTCAGAGGATATGGGAGCTCTGCGCTCAGATCCTGCTTGTTCCAGCAGCGTTTTCATCACTCCTCCTGGCCACTTCCCCCTAGCTGTTTTTTTCTCTTTTTTTGATGAGGGAGAGGAAACGCATCCAGAATAAGGCAATATTTACAACACAGACCTTTCTGTAGCTGTAGCGTGGCTAGTTGCATGGAGGCCCTACAGACTCATGATTCATTATACCCCCCCCCCTACACACTGCAGAGGGTGCTTCCCCTCTGCCTAGGATCACTGGCCTGCACGACTGAGATGGTGGATGACAGGGCCGAACGCTACACTGAATATTCCACTCTCCTCGTCACCTCCACCGCCGACTGCTTTCTTTTTCCTTGAACAAACACATCTCCAACCGGTTCACTGGCGCTGTCTATTTACAGTGCTCACACATGGACTCGTGGGTTATAGCTCTAGCTTGCTAGAATGCTGAAATTAGCATGGAGGGTAACAAACAAAAGAGGAGGTAAAATCCTTTGTGTTTATTTTTGCTGCGGCAGTTAATCGTGGTTGGTCGGGTTTCAGTTTGTGTTTTGATGAGAGGCGTTTGCATATCAAATAATAGCCCTTCCTAATTAGAGGTAATACCATCCTTTGGTATCTCGAGGTGGAGGTGTTTTTTGGCTCGCATCATTATAAGACATTGAATAGAGGGAGTCCCCCCCCCCCCCCTCCCCGTCCTTATCCACCCCGACCATCTGCTCGAGAACAGGGAAGAGTTTGCCACCACATAGCTAAATAATTAAGGCGGAAAAATGGTTTTGTGTGCTGACCTAATGGCTTTGTTTTTGGTAAATGTTCTTGAAGACATCCTTCAGTGCCCCTGCCTGCCTGCCTGTGCTGTCAGTCTGAAACCTCAGAGCTGTCTTATCCGTCACTCATCTATTTATGTTGGTTTTTTTCCTCTGTGCTGGAACGTCACTGTGTGGCATAGTGATTAGAGGAGCTGGAGGATATAGAGCAGCCATATGAACACATTTCCTTCTTATCCACGCTCATTTAGACTACCAGTTGGAGTCGAACTGACTGATAGGATCATTAAGCTGATAGGCAGAGCTTGGAAGAAGAGTGGGGATGTTTGATTGCAGAATATCAGTGCAAGTGGTGCATGATTGAGTGCTCAAATACTTAAATCTCAAGAGTCCTTTCACGCCAACATACGACAAAATCACTGTTGCTTTCCCCCCCCCCCTTTCCCAGTAAATCTTTAACTATACACTAGTGATTGAGAAAATATCATGCAACTCAATTTCCCCTCCCTCTTTCACAGCTCTGCTCCATTTTATAGAGATAAATGCACGAAGAAACATATATGATACAGATATTTAAGTGCAAGTCAGGCCTGAATGTGTCCCTAGTGCGTATTTATATCTCTCCTGACCCCAGCTTTACCTCTGAGTACGTTTCCATTACAACAGGATAATTCACCAAAAAATGTAGTTGTCAGTGCCTCTCGGGAGGTAAAAGACACTAGAAATCCTTTCAAATCAGACACTTTATTCACAGCGCAAAATAGGCAGCCCACAGATCTACAGGCAAACTCAATTAATAGCCACCTTCATGATAGCGCTGTCTGCCGCCACATACCTCACATTCTGCTGCCTCTCTTATCAATGACACATTGGGAGAGGTCCTTTACTGGCCGGCTCACAATTACATTTCTCAGGAGTGCCTCGTCCAAAGGAAAAGGGAAGGTTGACAATAGACAACCCTGGCATTTCCCTCAGGAGCCGTGTCTAAACATGATGCCCGGTGAAGCAGTCAGAGCTGCTGAAATGGCCTTCAGCTTCCTCCTGCCAGACTGAGAGGGACTGCGTCTTCAAGTAGCTGGTATTAGGCTCCGAAATGAAGTCCTGCTCACAGACCCTGTAGATAATGGACACCTTGGGTTGTGGAGGGGCCCCCTCAGGGCCATTTGGAGCACACAAACAGGGACTAGAGGAGGATTTAGCTTTCCTTTAGAGATGGAGGGAAGGCTTAAAGCCTGTGGAGCGCTGAGTCTGATCCTCGTGTCTGTGGTTGAAAGTATCTGTGGACTGTTGGACAGAGAATATGTTAGACTTATTGGTATCCTGTTATATTGAAGAAAGAAGGTAACTAAAGCTATTCTCTGCCCAGGGAGATTTTGTATATTGTCCTTATGTTTCTAGACAGTGATAGTTTATTGTTGCACACGGTGTCATAGTGCATGAGAATCTGTTCTCGTGCAGCCGAGCTTTTCCTTTTACCGTGGTAGTCTCTAGGCAGGTTTAAATGTTGATGTTGGAAAGCCCCAAGCAATCTTTTCTCGAGCGTGGCTTTTACCTACTAAACTAACCCCGGATGCCGACTAAAAATAGATGCTTTGTGAGCACTGCTTTAGCAGAGGGAAAAAAGATTGACTTACTCATCAGTGAATTGAAAAACAAGTGGAGCAGACAATTGTCTTTGCCCTGTCAATGTGAACTAAAACCGAGATGGCCTCGGAGAATAGATTAGGCCATGATTGCAGCAGGTAAGACAAAGCAGGCAGCGTGCAGAGACCACAGAGAGTCCCTCGTGAAGTGGCCTACCCCTCGCCTCCAGCTGAGCCTTTCACTGTGCTGTTGTTTCTGAGGGGCTGGGATGGCAGCTTACATTAGATCGTACTGAGTAATGGATTGGAGCTGATGAAAACCTGCTGCAGCTCCACATCACCACAGCTAGGATCCGTGCACTGCTGAAGATCTGGCTGGTTTATTCGGATCAATTTGAGTTGCCCTCATTGTTAATAACCCTGGTATATTCATGCTAACATTGTTCTCCTCTAATCTGTATTCAGGCGAGAATTTCATTCAATCCTTTTGCAAAGTCCACCCTAAATCACATTTTGCTACTTCATAATTCTCCAATTGAAAATGCCATGAATGACTTCTTTAGTGACTCTCCCTAAACCGATTAGATCGCTGGGTGGGTGACATTGTTGTTAAAATCTATTTTGCATTTAAATGTAGACATTTCTGTATGTTTTATATAATGCTTTATGAAATAATGTCCAATATGTGCACATTTACAATCCAAGGTAATCAATTACAAAGATTTGGCAGGATACAAATAAAAAAACACTACGGCTCTATAGGTACTGAAGCAAAGCGTGTTCATTTGGATGTTTATCCTTGGACAGGTTTTGATTAAAACTCCAGCGATGAGCTTGGATGTGGGTAAATGTGGGAGTGATTGGAATGAATAAAACATAGCTTTCCAAAGGCTGTTTGGAAAATGAAGAGAGAGCAAAAACAAAATAGCTGTGTTTAGTAACAGAAAGCTGCTGTGTGGCCATTGTGGGGGATGATGTGTCAATCGAGCCACAAACTGTGTGGTTTTTCAGGCCAGAGGTCTCATTTAAACAGCCTTGGAAAAGAGAAATGTATTTGCGCAGGGTCCTGCTGGCTGCTAGTCCTTGACTCCATTGCAGTAATGTAAATTGTGGATTAGGGTGACGTTGCCTGAGACCCCCTGAACCCCTCTCCAGCCACTGCCCCCTCCTTCTCTTTTCCATTAAGACAGCTGGTATCTTTCAAAGGGTCCTGGCCCAGTGATTGATGTGTAATAGCTCCAAACCTCACCTGCCCCCTCGCAGCGTTATTCATCGGCCCGGCAGCCAGCGCTGCTTTCTACTAAGCACTTTGTTTCCCCGGCTGTGGGTGGAGAGCCTTCCCCCTCGCTTTCTCTCTCTGTCTCACTTTCTCTTTTCTTCCCTGTCAGCCATCAATACATTATGACTTTTCATTGCCACAGTGTTACCACTTCACTTCACACTGAGTCACTCCTTTTTACTCACGCAGTTAGTTTTTGCAGCTTGCTCTTTTATCTGCATCAGACAACAGCTACTGATGTGCAACAAATTAACCACAGACACTGGGACATAATGTTAATTGACTAGTAAAAGACAATTAAGAGCGAGCGCATGTCCGTGTGAGGAATTTTGTAAGTACAATCATGTTAACGTCAGCAAGGTAATTGGATACACAGACTTTGTAATGAGGCAGTTGTGTAAAGTGTATCCAGATGCAAACTAATAGCACCTAGATTGTAAAGATACTTATGGAGGCTTTTAGCAGTCCACAACATCAAAGGAAAGCGGGCCAGCCCTCCATCCGTAGCAGTTCAGGGTCCTCGTTGCTCTCGCTGGAAGAGGCTTATGTTACTGATTAGAGGGAAGAAGAGGTGCTTAGCTCATACACAGATTCTGGCAGCTCCCAGGATTAGAACTGTGCTATCAAATGTTACCTTCATCAATGTTTTCATGTTCCTCACACCTCCCAGGCATGCTGCTGGATATGGACACAGGAGGGGGCACAGTATGTATTTTGGCACACCAATGGAGGTGTATATCCGCCATGTGTGCGCCCTTACACAATGCATGAAAACTCTCGAGCCCTCACGTCCACGGTGTGTACAAATGTGTGTCTGTGTATATGCCGGCAGCCCAGTGGTCGCCCTGGTAACTCATCATTAGGTGATTAATGGGGCTGTGACGAGGCTGCGATTTAATCAGGCCCGGTGTTTGTGTTGAAGCCGACGACAAGAGCAGCTGCCCTGTCAGTTGGTGTCTGCTCACGAGATGACAGCACCCGCTGCTGAGGAGCGCTGTAGTCAAACGCCCTTCATTGTGTGTGGATACGTGTGTCTGTGTGTGTGCGCCAACATCCTTTCTTCTACCTTTTTTCTTTCCCTCTATCATTACACATTTTGTCAGAGTCCTCTCAATAAATGCACTTGCAGATATGATGTGTCATTTTCACTCAAAGTCTGCTACCTGGCTCAATTACCCCCCTCCCCCCTTTTTTTCACTCTCCAAACCGGCTATCACCACCATGGTAACGTAGTGCTGATTGCCTGGTCTGATCCCTCTGGGGGCTGTAATAACTATTTCTAGTTAATTTGTTGCGGTGGGGGTGGAGGGGTAAACACTGGCAGTAAATGAGAAGCCTCCCTTGTAGGCACAGTGTGATTGGGCAGTGTGGAGCAGAAGGCGTGCTGTTTTAGCTTTTCCGACTTCACCGTTTATGGAGGATTTCATTATGGCGTAAGAGAGCAGTAGCTGGGTTCCTTTTTTCTTACGATAGCTGAAAATGGCAGCAGACCGGCCGTGGTAAATGACTGACTCAGCCTCTCCCCTCTCCCTTTCCTTACCCAGCGGACTGCTGTGTTCTTCCCTCCAGAGCTGTCACTTTATATTAACACAGTGGTGACTGTCAGTCAGGGAGGAGGGTGGGGTGGGGTTCAGTCCAGTAAGCCAGAGTACACACACACACAGACGTGCACAGATGAGTAAAAATTGAGCCTGGTGTCATCACAGATGGTCTGCAGAGAAGCTAGCTAGTTAACTCCGTCATTGAGTTTTATGCTGCGTCTCCCGCGGCATTGCAAACGACAAGCAGAGTCTTGTGCTAAAAGCCCCTCGACACATTATCTCTGAGGAATTCTATTGGCTGCCAGCCTCATCCTCAATGCAGCACTAGCTCTTTATGCTTATTCACTTACAACTTCCCTTAAGCTTATTGTGTTACAGCACTTGTCGTTGTGGTTTTTCTCACTCTCTTTTAATAATTTTTTTACAATTTCTACCCTTTAATAAATCTGTTTTACTGCCTCTCTGGAAGAATTGAAATCTGTTTGAGCAGGAAGCTCAGAGATTCTGTTCTTTGATAAAGCTACTCAGTGCTCTCCAGAGTATACATGATTGTTGAGGGGAGTGCCAACAATCACTGTGATGTTGAGAAGAGTCAGCACAGCTGCCTGATCTCTGGGAACTAATCTTGTATTTCTCACCCACAAAAAAATATCCACCAGCACAAAACAAGCATTTCTACTTGTAGCTTATTAACTGTAAGGATAGTGTTTTTTGACATCGGTATATGCTAATTGTCCTTTTTCTCTTGTCCACAGCTTTTCTGAAACACTGGGGTTGTTGGTGTGGCCAAATTTTCCCTGGATTTGACTGGTAATTCAGAAGACTGAAGCCCAGGCTCACAGTCTACCTTTCACGGAGGCCCAGCCGTGAGAGGACTGAGGAAGGCACGTGGCGGATCATGACGGCCGACAAAGAGAAGGAGAGGGAGAAAGAGCGGGACAGAGATAGAGACAGGGATAGGGACAAGAGAGAGTCTGGTAAGTCTCGCCGGCTGGACGCCGACCGTGAGAGCGAGAGCTCCAGGCCCCGACGCAGCTGTACGCTGGAAGGCGGGGCCAAGAACTATGCAGAGAGCGACCACAGTGAGGATGAGGACAACGAAAATGGCACCCCAGGTGGAGTGAACGGCATGGGCGAGGAGGCCGGCAAGAAAGGCAAGAAGAAGACGCCTAAAAAGAAATCACGCTACGAGCGCACAGAGAACGGAGAAATCACCTCCTTCATCACAGAAGACGATGTTGTTTACAGACCCGGAGGTAAGTCCTCGCCATGGCTAATGTAATGTTACTGATAGTCAACTTCTTAACATCCCATTCACTATATCGAACTTTGTTATACCTAAGAATTCAATGAATGTTCTAAATCTCAGTTGCAATACGCTGCAGAGTTATCGCAGCTTCTCCAGAGTAGCAGCTCTCTACCAGCAGAAGCTCTCCCTCAGGCTAGAGGCCAATGCATCATACAATCAATTTCAAGTTGACCCAGTCTCTGCTTTGTCTTAGCCTAAGTCAATAAAGCAAAGTGGTGCTTCACTAGATGATGTGATAGTGACGACAGCCATGATAATGATTTCATCCAAGCACCATCTGACTCACTGAAAGAATGCTTCTCTGGGGCAAACATGTACTCTAGTTTCCTGTAGAGATGTTTAAACTGCAGTGCAGCGTCTTTATTATGTCTGATGCAAAAAAGAGGACCAACCTTTTCCGCAGCTGTAAACATAGCCTCTCTTTCACCTACTGTTTAAAAAAAATGCTTATATTAGCGAGGGGAATGTCAACACTCACTGCCAGGAGTATGCTCGGATATCTATTCATGTGTGTGTAGACGCTTCTCGCTGCTACCACCTTGCAACTTAATTATTGCCGCCATCATAGCCTTTTCGTTTATCTAGCAGCTAGCAAAAGGTCAAGTAGCAGGGGGCGGCCCACATTGCTTTGGTACTTAATTGGAAGATGTAGAAAATTACAGCCAGTGTGAGGTGATTTTCTTCTTCACCTAGCTACCCATACACACAAAGATTCAGCCCTGCTTTTTCTTTTCAACAACTAAAGAGACAATTTGGAGTAGGTGCAGTGAAACAGCCTGACCCCCCCACCCCACACTCTCCTTCTAGCTGCGTAATCTTGTCGGCTAAATCATCTCTGCTCTGGTATCAGTGGAGGCCCTCAAGCAAGCAGTCACACTGAACCCAAGTGTTGTTGTTGCTCACTCGCTATTTCTGTAACTCTCTGCAACTGACTGCATTCAAGCATTTTCTTGCGCCGCATTTCATGTTTAATAGAGAGAGCACCGGCGCTTTGTCTCATACTTAACCATGCGGAGAGGGGGGAGTAGAGAGAGGGGGTTATAATAAAAACGGAGGCAGTCAGTCACATCAATGAAACATTCAAAAGGCATATAAACAAAGTCAAGCGTCTCGGTGGATTAGCCCTGCCGAATATTTATATTTCCACATCCAAGCACAAAGTACTGACAGTGTGTGGTTGATGGGTAATATTTATGTTTCATGTCTTCTCCTTCAATTAGTTAGACAGGCCTAAAGCAGCCGAGTGCCACAGCCTGCCCCCGCCACAAAGACTGGAGCTGCTATTAGATTGGTTTGGATTAGGGATGAGCCAGGATTGGGTAGTGGGTGGCCCCATCGTCAGTACACTAGTTTGTAATTTACCTCCTATTGTCAACGCCGAAGATCCTCCACCTCAGCTACTGACCTCCTGCTGTCTCCTCTGTTCATTGTTCAAGTGATAAGCTGTGCGTGTGCATGTGTGCGTGTGCAGTGCCTGTTTTCCTCCTCCTGCTTGGTCAGTGCTGGCAGCCTTCTTGCAATCAGATTTGATGTGTGCAGCTTAGGCAGGCACAAAGCCTGCAATGGATTATGCTTTACTAAATGTTAAATCGCTTTATAGCCGTCTAGTGACACACAATATGTAAAATTAACCACCCCTGGAGAGGGATTTGCACCACCCCAGACAAGGGGGAGAGGGAAGAAGTCAGTAATGATAAGCGATGCAGAAAAGGAAAGAAAATGTGAACCAAAATACTGTTTGGATTGCTTTTGTGCCAGGGAGTTTTGAAAACATACAGGCCCATGTCATTACAAAAGAAATAACAGGTAGGCTGGTATTGAAAAAGGTCTGCACACTCCCAATCTCCAGCCACCTTCCAATCTCTCTGCTCAGCCTTTCTATCCCTTGAAGATGGCTTCAGGCGGCTTAGTGCACATCGATTGGAGGAGGAAGGCTGGAAGGAGACGTGCAATCAGCCAATAGCTAGACCTGCAGCTAACTGTAGCTCTGCTGCTGTTATGAGAGGATGGAGGAGTGTGTCTGGGGTGGTGTCCAGCGGACTCTGTCCCGGGACACTGGTACGGCCGGCTGCTGAGGTGAACAGCCTGATGCGGGGGAAACAGACATGATCAATGTTTCCCCTGTGGCTGAGCTCTCTCCACTTCCCCAGGACCGGCCAGGCACCTCCAGAGCCTGTTCTCTGCACTCGCCCCCCCACCCCATATTATAGATCCCCTCTCTGGAGATTATACACACTGCCATAGGAGGATCAATATGAGACACCCTAGGAGCAAAGAGACACACAAAAAACTTGTCAGTACGAACACATACACGTTACTCTGATAAGCAGTATTTCTGCACATTCAACAGTATAAATGCTCCCACAAACGCGTTCCCAGCATGCTTATAACAGTCACAGACACGCTTCATATCGATAACAAGCACACTCCTTCAACACACACAGGCTCAGTCCAGCACGCAAACACATTGCTCATCCCTTCTCTCCACTGCAGCAGGACTCTGCCTGGCTCTGCAGGCGGCTGGTTGCCATGGCATGTCTCCTTCCTTCCTAACTGACTGGCTGGCTGCTCTGTTTAAAATGGAGAGAGCTAATGGAAACCACCTGCCCCCCCCACTCCTTCTGCCCCTTTACCTCGCTTTTATGTCACACAACACTACTGCCTCAGCCTGCCCACTTACTTTCAGGGAGATAATGACAAGACTTGATTGGATTTAGTAATTTCTTCTTGAAAGTGATAGGTTAGTGTAGTGCAGTGTATTACAGAGCTAGTCTGAGAAAAACACCTTGTGTGTATGAGTGTTGGGGGAGCAGTTGATGTGGACAGCTGGCGCTTCTTTCTGCAGCCACCACAGAACCCTGGGGAGTGTGTGTGTGTGTATGTGTGTCACTGTACGCTCACAGTGCAGCAGGAGTATGTCTGTCACACATGTAGAGCTAGATAACCAGCCCCCCCCTCCTCCTCCTTTTCTTCTAACTCAGGACCGACTGTTGGCAGTCACACAAACCTGCCATGTTCTTTGTGTATTTTCTTTTTTCTTTTTTTAATATATGTCGGCTGTAACTTTCCTCACGTCGTATATGATGATTATCGCCATTACTGCTTATTTGGATAGGCGGGGACATTCAGACGCTTGGGACAAAGGGTTGGGGGAGTATTTCTTCAAAGGATCAGTTCATCCTAACATTTAAAATGCGTATTCTTCCTCTTACCTGTCGTGCTCTTTATCAATCTAGTTTGTTTTGGTGTAAGTTGCAGAGTATGAGGCGTAGAGATATCTATCTTTCATTGAATATAATGAAACTAGACGTCACATGACTTGAGGTGCAATAACTACATTTGAAAAACATTAATGTATTTCTCCAAACCCAGTTGTTACGATAAGCAACACACCTTTTTTTAAACAGTACTCATGTAAGAATTGTTTTTATTCTACCAAACTACATCTTCCAATATAAATTGTTCTACAAGCTTTATAATACAATAGCATTTTGAAGTGTCTCGCTTTACCAGGACAGCCAGCGTAGGGGCTTAGCTGACTGACCTATTCTCTGCTGTTGCTCTAGAACCAAACCTTTAGATATTGTTACATTATGCCGTTTGGTGCACAATGACCTTTACCTTTTAAACGTGAATTATAATGAATGTACCCTAGAATTGAAACCTCAAAAGGGCCTTTTTTCAGATGGATGTTCTATTCAGAGTAAAATAAAACCATTTCATGGGAACACAACCCATTTGAATTCTGCTTTCAGTACAGATCCTCTTGAGAAGCCTGTCAAATGTTCAGTATGTGTTGGATCGGTTATTCAAGAGCCAAGACACCGTAGGCTGGAGCTCAATTAGCATTGCACATCCAGTGTGCTAAAAAGGTTAGCTATGTTTCCAGTCAAGCTAACAATTGGAAAAAGCCCTTGGGGTCATCTTATATTACGAAATAGCAGTGTGAATCTGTAGCATGTAGCTAACTGAAGCGATCTATTTTTAAAAGCTCTCTCATCTCTCCATACGCTGGAGACTCTGGGAAAAGGGCTTTTTAGTGAAATCCAACCACCTGCCGACTGCTAAATGAGAAAGCGTGGGCTAGCCGAGAGGGAAAGGAGAGGAGGAAGAGGGGGGGATTGTCAAAGAGACTCTGTTCTCCCTTAGGAGCTCAGTCAGCTGTAGGCCTGCCCTATTGTAGAGAGCTGATGCTATCGCTTGCCAGGTATTTCCCTCTTGCTTTTCCAGTGTGAAGAAGCGAGAGTTGTTGGGCTTGTGGCTGAGGAGAGAGAAAGGAAAGTTGGGAACGAATCAAAGTATCCGTGTGCCTCAAGACCTTGACTGCCTGTCACGCTCCCCCACTGGGACCGGCCCAGCAGGAAGTGGCACAAGGCAGCCTTGGTCATCAGCTGGTCTCCCTCCCAGAGCTGCTGCTGGATCAGTAATAACACCAGTCTCCCTCTTTGGTCCATGCTCTCTGTATCTTGGCCCTCTAGTCCCCTCACACCCCTGTGGTTCCATTATTGCATTCCTTGTGCTATTTCATTTTAGGATCAGTACACTCAAGGGGGTAGCTCTGCTAAAGCCTTGCACTACTTCTGTGTGTGTGTGTGTGTGTGTGTGTGTGTGTGTGTGTGTGTGTGTGTGTGTGTGTGTGTGTGTGGTGTGTGTGTGTGTGTGTGTGGTGTGTGGTGTGTGTGTGTGTGGTGTGTGTGTGTAGTGTGTGTGTGTTGTGTGTGTGGTGTGTGTGTGTGTGTGGTGTGTGTGTGTGTGTGTGTGTGTGTGTGGTGTGTGTGTGTGTGTGTGTGTGTGTGTGTGTGTGTGTGTGTGTGTGTGTGTGTGGTGTTGCAAGTTTGAGCCTCGCACCCCTTTTTTAACAATGCAGGTGCGTCCTGCCTCATGGCTAACAGTAACCACCTGCAGGCCCGGCTTAAACAAGCTGTGTTTAGCTGATCTCATCCCACAGCACCAACCACCCGCCCAACCACTGTTTACAAAATATTGGCATTTACAACCGTGTTCAGAATGTGACTCTTCCATTGTTGGCTCCTCGTTAAAAAAAAAGCCAGGCTGATATTATCTAAGAACTCCCCCCCCTCCCCTCCGCTGAAACGATGCAGCAAATTAAACAGCATCTTATTTAGCTTGATACAGAGAGTTCACGGCTCTTTTGCTGAGGCTAGGTGTGTTTTAGATTAGGCATGCTTGGCAGCCATGAGAGAATGGCTGGCTGAACAAAGAGCTACAGCTGAGAAAATGGCTGTGTGTGTGTCATGAGGTTACAACAATGAATATTCTGTTGTCTGAACTCAGCAGTGACAATGTAATTGGAGAAACAGTGACCGCCAGGATCAGGTGTCAGTGCCACTGGCATCACGATTATCTCCCCGTGTCAAAGTATTGAACTTTCTCTGCTCTCGATCTGTCTGGGTGGTGGTAGTGGATCGTGGGGTGGAGAAGAAGTTAACAGCTGCAGAGGGAGTGAGAGCACTCTACTACAAAGGCCCCGCTGTGGTCCTCCCTCCTACAGCGAAGGCTACATCCATCCAACGAGCACACACTTCAACCCCAAAGAAAACCGCCCATCCCCCCACGTAGACCCCCTCCACAGCCACACCTCTCGTCCCTCCCCTTTTCCACTTCTTCTCCACTTGAGCGAGGAGACCCACTTCCAAATGCACAAAATGGCAGGAATGTCTAACAAGCAAGGCAGACCCCCCGGAGGAACCCTGTGGCCCGCTTCGACAAGCCCCCCCCCTCACCCCGCCAAACCTCCCTGAGCTCCGTTGCCTCCTTTTCGTTCGAACGGCTGAGTCTGGTGCATTAAGTGGGTTTTAACTCTCACATTCACAGAGATTCACGTTCTAGTCGTTTTCAGAGAAATGCCCTTGAGGTAGTCGACTTTTTAGTGCCCAGAATGAATTCAAAATGTGGAAGAAAACGTTGGAAGAATAGACTTGCGTGCTGTCTGAATGATTAAACTAGATCCCGCTCTCTCTTTTTTCCCACCACCTATCTTTTTCACTCTCGCAGTCGACTCTTTCTGCCTGGTGGTGCGCTCTGGGGTGCAGACACAGAGATCTGGCCCCTCTAAATGAATGTGCCGACGAGGTGAAGGGACACTAAACCCTAATTCCTTCGATTTGACTCCTCCGAAACATGTCATCTCATTTAGATTAGTCTCTTTTGTTCTCAGCCCTCCCCTCTCACTCTTATTGCTCCCTCCTCCTCTATCCGCTTCTCTCCGTCTCTCTTAACACACACACACACCACACCACTGTGTTGCTCAAAGATCACACAATAGCACTGATGGATATTTTCATTCATGTTATCTTGTAAATGACTTCCAGGGATGGTGTAGAGGAGGGAGAAAAGGAGGGAGAGGGTAAAGCGAGAAGAGGGCAGTAGTGAGAGAGATATAATGCGTCACTCAGAGCCAGCAAGGGCAATAAACCCCCCCTCCCCTTGGAACAGCTCATTCAGCCCACAGCAGATAACAAGCCCACCCTGGGGTTACACACACACACACACACACACACACACACACACACACACACACACACACCACACACACACACACACACACACGCTCTCAAAAACAAAGGCCATGATGTCACAGACGCACTCGTACACAGCAGCCCCTCTACAAATGGTATCTTGGGTGTCAGAGCCATTTCATATCTTTGCTACCCCTCTTTTCCTCTGCAAGCGGTAAGATAAACCACAGCCAGATCGATAACTCTGTTGACACAAACAAATAAATAACAGATGATGGCACTGTGATGATGGCTCATCTTTTGTTAGGGAAAGTGGAGCCGAGTGTTTGTGCAAGGAACAGCTCAGCATTTGTGTGGGTGAAATGAGCACAGGCACGTTGTGTTGTCAGTGCAAATGTTACCTATGGTAGCTTTTTTGAAACAAAGCTTAAGATAGTATCTGTCTCTATGTGTTTGTTAATGTGAGCGAGAGTGCTTCGCTCTGCTGCACCAACAACAGGCCAAACCAGTAGTCAAATAGCTTGGTGCAATGCTTCCATCTGTAAGCAAGGTCAATCTGTGTTGTACATTTCAATCCAGTGTCGGTGGCTTTCAAATGCTTTTCCTGTCAAACAAACAAGAACTGTCCTTTACAGATTATTATTTAAACTAAAACACATCTTTATGTTTCTCTTTGTTTGATCACGTCTGGTTTTGTGTTACAGCTAAAAGCAAAAGGTGAATGGGAGACTATTATGCTAATTTGCCTTTTGTGGATTCAAATCTCTTTTTCTCTAATAATTCTAACCCTTGGCTGTTTCTTGAAAGTACTGTGGCAGGCTTAGCTGTAACCATTAGCCGTGTCCCCCACCCCCCCGTCCCTTTCTTCGCCACAGAAGTGGCTGTGTGTTTTTGTCCTCTGCAGCGTGAATGTTTTTGTTAAGGGGATGAGGGTTCGCGACCTGGCCATACCACCAGTCACATTCAATTTAGCAGCACAGCCGGCCAGGGCCACCTCCTCTCGCACAATGTGAGCGGGCTGCTTTAATACTTGGGGTGGTTATGTAATTTGGCAACATTTTTAAAACCTGAGGTGAATTTTTTTTTTGGGTCTCATTGCTCAGCTAACTCAAATTTTGCTGAACATGTACCGTATAGCTGCGATGACAGGAGATGTCATTTTGTAGGAAGGGGGCGGGGTTAAAGCCAGTATTACTCACTGGTGTATAAAAAGTGGAACAATAACATAATTCCCCTTGGGCGTAATGTTTGCTTTGGAAAGGCAACCTTGTAGCGCTCCAAAAGTCCTTAATCCTATTACTCACATTCCAATTGAATTTGACTCGAGGAGAAAAGTGTCTTTTCAGCAGAGGTAATGGCAACCAAAATCATCTATTACTGACTCTATGTGGAAGCTTTGGGAAGTGTGAACATCTTCTTTCAAGCTAACCTATTTTCCCTTTTCCTCTCCCTTGCAGATTGTGTGTACATTGAAAGTCGCCGGCCCAACACTCCCTATTTCATTTGTAGCATTCAGGATTTCAAGCTGGTGAGTACATCTTCACTTCCTGTGTGTCCGGTTTTATGACCTTGTGTCCTTGAACTGGCCTCAGTTTCACCACTAATCTGCTCACCCATCCGTGTCACAAGCTGGAAAACAAACCACTGCTGTTCCTAGTGAGCAAAAATGCCAGAAGATATCAGGGCTCCAATGTGGCGTGCACTGTAATAAGGAGATTCTGGTGCACAATTTTCGTTTCACTGTTGTAGACTGATTAGAATACAAATCATAGTGAAATGTAATTTATAATCAGTTTGTGTCCGGAGGTTTTTTTTTTTTTAAAGGTTGTGTGGAAAAAAATCCCTCTGAGAATCAGGCTTGAATATTAAGCACCTTTGCGATCCACTGGCAGTGTAATAATGCCTGTAATGGAAATAAAGATGTTTGTCGATGCACTTAATTGATTTAACGAAAGACACCGTCACCAGATTTCAATTGATTTCTTTTTTACAACCTAATGTGCCCAAATTGCCTCTTGCTGAATAAAGAAAGAAATTAGTTTTTAATTTGCTACAGAGGATGGCTTATTCATCAGGCTCAGTCATTTTAGTGAAGTGGCTCTTTGTTTCCTCTGCAATAGGACACCTAACATGTATCATACACACACGCAGACAGACAAATTGATTTTCCCACACTGCGTTTTCAATGTTTGCTAAAGGGGAAGTTGCATTTGAGGTCAGCCGACAGATTTGCCTTTGTTCATGCTGATGAAAAAGGATGTAACTGAAATGCGGTGACATCCTGCCTGCTATAGAAAACATGAATATCTCACAGCTACCTGCAAGCCATTCAGACTATCTTAGATCAATATATAATCTTGAAATGCTATATTATCAAACTGGGTGATTTTACAAGTCGAATAAAAATAGTTGGCTCCATATTGGATTTCCACAGAGGTCAGTGGAACCATACAAGTGTTTCTTTTGGCGGAGTGCATTTTCCATCTAGGGTTCACCAAATGTTAACCTACCGGTGAGGCATTAAATTGTTTGTTTTTAATTGGTGCTTTGTAAGGTTTCCAGCTGCCGTGCATGCGGAACACATTTTGCTGCAGGTTGGCAGTAATTTGGCTGCCATTTAATGTGCAAAGACTTTTAGAATAAAGACTGGATACGTTGCCAAATGAAGCCACAACCCTGCTGGGGCGAGCATTTTCTGTCTTTTAACAGATTGGTTGTCGAAGCAGAGTGCAGAGGGCCCTGTGAGGGGGCGGCCGGGCCCCAGGGGGCCAAAGTAATGGTTTCCAACCGCCAGGGTGATGATGGGAGGTCAGCTCCGAGGCCACACACACACACCACTTTGGGAGTAGTCTATGTATATGTATATATATGTGTCTGTGTGTGCATTTTAGGTAGGTGTTTTAAAGGCTTTAGTTTCATGTGTGCAGGGCAGTGGCTGTGTGTAAAGGGGTTTTAAGGTGAGCGTGAGGCCCTGCAGAGGGGAGGACAGCCAGGCCCCACAGCAGCAGGGCTTTAATCGGATTGCTACTACAGAGTGCTGAAGACGGCAGGAACCCCTCCTTGTGTTCCTGCCGCACATGCGCATACGCACATTCACACAAAAACCCCACGCACCTGCACCTTGATTAAGAGTGCCAGGAGAGGTCTGGGGCAGACAGAGGCAAGTGTCCAGGGAGGGAGAGAGAATACAAGCTGACCCCTCTCTCTCTTTTTTCTCTCTTTCTCTGTCAGCGTCTCTCACTTTGTATTGCCCCCCCCCCCCCCCCCCCCCCCCCCCAATCCATCTGTAATTAATGATCAGCCATCTGCATGCCTCTATGTGTTGAGCAGACTGTACCCTTGTCCCCCTATGTTAAAACAACAAGCCCCGCTGGCTCTCTAAACAAGTACAGTGTTTCTAAATGAGCTCACTGTCGCTGGGACACACATCATAAAAAGATTGTCACTATGGCAGCTACAATTAACCTCAATCTCTATTTACTAGACCAGTGCTAAATCCTCTTTTAGGGTGATAGCTTATTTAGGTTGTATTTGAACACGTTGGTATAAACTGACCAACCTTCATCTAGAGGGGCACAGACTTCATAGTGTGGGAGGGAAAACATGTTCACCCCCTCATTCCACTTCTTTGTGGCACATAATGGTCAGTGTAATCTCATTTCCTTCTCTTGCCACAATATATTGAAAAGGAGAGACAACAGGCAACTTGAGATCCGTGTAAGTGAACCACGCATTAGACGTCAACTCACTCTCTTTATTTCCCATCCTCTCAGCTCTGTCTCCAACCCCCGCTTTTTTCCTGCTGCACGAATTATCGATCAACCCCCCTCTGTGTGGGGAAACAGGCCTCTGGAGGCGCAGCACAGGGGGAGGACATTTCATTGGTCCTGAACCAAACAACCTCATCAATATTGCCCATCTCGCACCCTTCTCCCTTTTTCCTGTCTCTCTCTCTCCTCCCTCAGTCTTTAGGCTGTAACCGTCTCACTCGTGTACTTTATCTAATGACCTGTGAATCCAATTAGTGGTGTGTAGAAATCCTGAATGCAGCCATCAATCTCTCCTGCGTTGTGAGGAACAAGAATTGAAGCCTGCCGTTCTGAGTCTCTATATCTTTCTTTCTCTGGTTTTTGATTATTAGACTGTTCTTGTGGCTTATATGAGTGCTTTATTGTTGCTTCTGTAAACAGACACACACACAGCCCAGTCATTCAGCATTAATGCAATGATTAAAGGAAATCCATTCTGTAGCATTATTGGGGTCATTTTTAACAATTTCACATCAATTCCCCTAGTTTGTTTACTCAACAGTGTCAACTGTGGTGCCCGCAGTAACCTCTGTGACATATTGATCCAGCCATATAGATTTCAGGCTTGTGTGTTTCTCCTAAAATGTCTGCCCAGATACGGAGCTGACCAGTCGGAGGCCATTTTATCCATTAGATATCTAACAAAATCATAAATGGTAGAAACACAATGAAAAGAAGCCAATCTATTATTAATTGTCTTCCATGTCCATGTTTAGATCATGGAAAAAAAGCGAAGATGTAATAAAAAAAACAATAATAAAATCATTTGCAGAACAAATTTAAAGCAGTAAAACAATTGTAAACAGAAATATATGACGGAATAGCTTGACTTAAATGTTTTGATTTTAAGTCAATTCAAATGAGTAACTACAAATGTACATAGAACTAGTCTGCAAAATTGTGTACTCAGATGTATTTAAAAAAAAAACTGCCTTTTAAATCCCTCGTGTGATCATTTAGGTCGATTAAAGGCCAACGATCCTGCAGTGTGTTTCCTCACAAGGGCTAGTTTCAGTTTACACGCGGTGCCATGACCTTGTAATGTGTTTACAATCTATATTTGATGAGCGTAATGCAGTGAGCCGTGTGTGTGTGTCTGTGTGTATGTGTTTATACATGTGTATGCTTACATGCTCTTACATTATAATGTATATCTGGTTCCTCACATTTCCACTACGTGAGTGTGCTGTTGTTGTGAGAGGAGAACCTGAGACAATAAGCCGTCTGGCAGCGACTGAACACTCTGCAGCCATATCTGACCCTTCACTAATCCTGCCTTTCTTACCTTGATTGTCTCCTCTGTCTCCATTTCTCTCACTCTCTCATCCGTCTGTTTTTACACTTCAACCCCCCCCCCCCTGTTCCCACTCCTCTTTATCTGCTGTCACTCACCTCCCTCCCTTGCTCCTCCCATCCCATGTTCTAGTCATTGTGTCCATGTCCTCTACGCTCATTGACCCCCCATGCCTCCCTCTCTGCTTGTATCTAACCTCATTTGCTGTTATTGGCCAAGTCAGCTGTGTTCCATCCTCCCTCCCTTCCTTCCCCACACCCCTCTCTCCTACTCCCTCTGCTTTCTCCCAGCATCTCTGTCCTGCTCCCTCTTTCACTAATGGAGTGATTGCAGCGTTTTGCCTCCGGGAACATTGGATTGAGGGGCCCAGTACGCAAACATACACACACCGAATCACACACAAATCTCTCTGTCACACACACACACACACACGCACGCGCGCACACACACACACACACACACACACACACACACACACACACACACTCCTGGATCTCCCTGCTTATGGACATTTAATTAGATGCCATGTACAATGCAATTATCGAGCCAGGAGTCCAGCTCATATGTTACAGGCCTGATCAGCTTAGAAGGATAAGGGATTTTCTTTGTCATATAACCACCAGTAAACTGTGTGTGTGTACTGTATCTATTGGGCTGCATTGTTTGCCCTTCATCAGTTTAAAATCACAGAGAAAGGTTATGTTATGTCAAGGTTGAGTGTGTTTTGTTTGCACTGTGAGATGTGTGAAAGTAAGGTTTGTATTTGTCTGGTTGAAACCTACGGTTAAAACATGCTGTGATGGAGTGTGTTTGTTTGGGCTCACAGCACTGTCAGATAACATGCCCCACACATGCACTTTGTACATGTGGATGTAATTGAAAGAAATTGATAGGTGTCAATCTAATTGATGAAATGTGTTAAAACAAAAGCTGTGCTGGGAAAATATGCTGAATTGCTTAGAAACAGTAGCTCGTATTGATTTGTGTTTGGGCCTCGCCTCACCAGGATTTGTTGATGTTGGGTCACGTGACCTCTGGATGCTTAATCAATAAGGATACACATTTGAGTCGTTTTAACTGAAGCTAAGGATCATTCTGGGCACTCATATTATTGTTGTGTATTGCAGCTTACTTAGATTTTTTAAAACATCACCGTTTATTCACATTTAATCACTGGAAACAAATAAAGCTGTAGTAGTTTAACATTTTCTTCCAAAATCTGTTGCATCTCTGCTTTATAAAATCAATTTGAGCTAGCATTTAAATTATTTACATTTTCTTTATAGCTTTCAATAACATTAGTGATTACACGATTCTCACCGAGCTATGTACACTATGCTAAATATTGAAACTATTTGGCAACATTTGTGACAGGTGAACCTTTCTGGTGTTTTTTAAAAGGTAACGCCTCATTTACGCTTTGTACAAGTGTTGAAATGAATTAGCAGATGATACTTCACAATGAATGATCAATAAAAACAATTTAAAGGTTTTTTCCTAAACTTTTATGGAACATTGTAAGGGGGTACAATATTTGTGAACTAATTGTTCAGCAGTGTTTTAATACAATGATTTAAGACAAAAATTTTATACACTTTAAATTATTTTATAAATATGATTAAATATATTGTGATCACATTTAAAAAAATGCATTGTTTGCTTTTGAACATCCATAGTTCTCAGTGTGTGGCCAGGTCATAGTCAATGTCCATGTTACATGTGTCTTCAAAGGCATGTTTGTGTTAGTTTAATAAAACAAACTTGATCTAGTTGCCATGTGTACACACAATTAATGTTTATTTTATCCCACACAATGGTTCTGGTGGATTAGTTTATCAAACAGCCTAGGAAAATGCCACCTATTCAAAGTACATAGTCAAACATTTTT
Source organism: Gymnodraco acuticeps (assembly GCF_902827175.1). NCBI lineage: Eukaryota > Metazoa > Chordata > Actinopteri > Perciformes > Bathydraconidae > Gymnodraco > Gymnodraco acuticeps. The sequence continues at coordinate 3,990,893 of NW_022992351.1, forward strand.
GAGAAGGATGCAAATATATGTGCATACATACAGATGCTTAACATGAGCAGTTATTATGTTTCCTGTGGACCCTGAGTACAGTGCTGCTAATGGATTTCCAAGTGCTGAGAATAATCTTAACAAAGCGATCCACGCGCTAATTACCTCACGGCTAGCTTGTCTGCGCACATTCTGATCCATGCAAAGAAATATCACTTAATGTACGATATGGCATTGATAAGTGGAGTTCCCCGCCATCCGCCTGATCCTTCCTCAGATGTCCTCCTTTATGTAGAGCTGCGGTGTCACGGTGCTCTGTGATGCATGCAGCAGTGAGTCAATGAAAGGAGAAACCTCAGTCTGTAATGCACAGCCGCTGCGTTTCTTTTTCCAAGAAGCATCTGATAGGTGCTGAGCCATTGAGATGATACTAGAAGGTTGACTAGACAGGCATCACTTGTCTCTTGTCAATGCCTAGAAGGCTGAGTTCCCTCTTTTTATCTTCCACTTTTTTCCCTGCGCAGCAACCCCACCCCCATCAAACATTTTGAAATGCAATTATGGATCAGTGAGCACCGCCATCAGTCGCACTTCTTGTTAATATTTATCGAGTAGAGCAGCAGCCGCTGCCATCTCTTGAGATAGGGGCGCTACCCTCATTAGGGCCAATTTTGTCTGTGTGTGTGTGCATGTGTGTGATCCTCAGCTCTTCCTTTAAATTCCACCGTCCACTTGGCTGCTTTCAGAGAGCTGGTAAATTTTACAGACATGAACATGTGGAGGTGCAGCCTTTCACAATTGTGTGTATGGGGCTGTCTTAAGTGTCTTCTTTCTGTGTGGAAGCAGCTTTGACAAGGGCATCTAGGCGTCTATAGACACAGCCGGCCAGCCGAGCCTGCTGCAAGCTGTTTGATTGAAGTGTTCTGCCTGTAATGTTCCCCATTGAGTCGCAGCCTTAAAGCAATAGAGACACAGCACAACAGCTTCTAAAACCTTGAATAGCTGTTCATTGTCACTTACCTACAAAGGGAAAACAGACCTGAAATTGTAGCTGACATTATACTTCTTAACTGTGGCCGGCTGGAGCAGGTTAACACATGAAGTGGAATCATTTTTTCAATCTGAACAAATCAAATCATGTTCAGATTACCTCCATTTATCTGACAAATAGCCCCCTCCCTCTTCCCCCCTCACAGTTGGCTGTGACTAGCCCCTGTGAGCAAAGGATTTTTTACTGCTGCTTTGGCAGTATCAGGTGACTTTCCCCATTATGACCGCGTTGATTAATGCTCCTCTATGAGGTGGTATGCCCCCCCTCCTATTCCCTCCCTCCTTGGCTGTCTGCACTCTTGAAATTTCATTGAGGTGAGGCTATTAATGCCGTTCTTTGTGGCAGCATTAGGTCATTTTGTCGAAGTGTTGGGGTCACTAGCTGCAGCAGCTGCTGTTTCTAGGCAAGAACGTTCCTAAGCGGACACAATCTGCAAGACTGACAAGTGCTAGTCCCTCTCCGGTGTCAGTTTGCAAGCTTGGTGCATTTTTCAAATCAGATGAAGACAGGCACGCATCTCTCAAACAGCTACACGGCTCCGTCTGTCTTTTGGGCAGGCAGGTAAGATTGATTGTCCACAGAAGCGCATCGATGAATAAATAAAGAAATTCAAATGGCAAGGTTGAGATAACAACACAGTCAGGACTCGGTGAGAGCAGGCTTTATTCAGCTGTGCTCCTGAGAATGAAACCAAAGCACCTTGCCTCTGTTCTCTCACGTATCCCCCTCTTTTCATCTTTTTGGACAGATAACGCTTACTTCTCTTACCCCTTCTGCCCTCCCTGTGCATTAGCTAAATGCTGCTATGGAAACTAGTTGTTCAGCCAATAGGATGGTCTCTTCTCTAGGATAGAAGACGGGAGGGAAAGGAAGGAGAGACAAATGGAAATCAAAATTGTTTTTTTGTGTGTGTTTTTACGAGTAGTGATTACCTTCCCAGATGGAGAGGGTGCAGCCTCTGGACAGTGGGGGTTGGTCAGCCTTAAGGGGCAGCCATAGCATTTTCACAAGACGATTTAAAAACTCAATCAATAGCCACCTCTTTGACCCACCTCTGCTAAATAATTCAGCAGAGAAGCCTTTTGCCTACTATTTCCCCTTGGAGTTTGATCATTAGTTGAGTTTACTTTCAGCGGTTTGGCTGCGTCTCTCGCACCGACAGATGCATGCAAATTTGTCGAGTCATTTTTTGGTGACAGATGACATTTGCGCCTTGCATATTATATATCCAAGTGCTAATTTCACTCCTTGTTGCCGAGCTGTTGAAATATTCAGCGGTTCCTCTGACACTTTTCTTTTTCTTTCTGGCACATCACAAGTGAAAATGTCTCCTCTAACATCTGAAGCAGATCCACTGCACTCGGTTTTGAGCACTATATTTTATCTTTAGAGCAGAAGTGCAAACAGACTGCTATCTCTGTTGGCATCAGCTTTGATGAGAAAAAGGGAAAAACAAAGAAAGATAAAAATGTCAAGAAAAGGCAGGTAGATCTCACACTCTCGAAACCTACAGAACACTCGACCCTGAAAATAATGACAGGGGCTGTTTAATTACCTGACCAGGTCTTCCTTTGAAATTAAAACATTCGACTCCTCCGTAGGGGGTTGCACGCTAAATTAGAGGGTGAAGGGTCCTTTGAAGTAGGCTAATGTTCATAGTGTCTAACAATCACTGGCTGGGCTTGATGGTTCCCACTGTAGAAAACCATAGAATTGCAGATGAGGCCCTTCATTATTTCTTTGTTTGTCTTTTTCTTGTATCTTAGTTAGTATCAGTGACTATTGTATTTGGAGGGGAATCTCTCTCTGCCTGACCAACCATTGAGTGTAGTAACCAGATACTAAATACATTTGCGTGGATTGGTCAAGCTTGAATTGGATTGGCCTCTGCTCTGAAAATGGACAGCTAATTTTACCCCACCTCCTCCTCCTGTCCCTTATTTGTTCTCCTTTCCACCTTCCACTTTTCCCCGCTCTCTCAGCTTAAGTGGGTATCTGGCGTGCTTCACCACTGGTTCGCAGCTCAGCTCGGTGTAATTTCCAGCTTGTCCAATGTGTGACATGCCAATAAAAAAAGAATGAGAGAGAGCAGGGGGAGGAGGGGCAGAGGGTAACGTTGTGGAAGTGGAGATTTACAGTGGTATCGGGTTCACACGCCTCTACTAGGGCTCTACTTTCCCCCCCTTTTTCTCTGTTAAAGGACACATGGTACAAATTAACTCACACCAGTAGAGAGACCAAGGGAAGGAAGGAAAGAGAGAAGAAGGGCATGGGTCAGAGAGAGGAGCAGACACGACAGGAGGACATTTCAGAGATTGCTGTGAGGTCTGAGGAATGTCGACACTTTTTACCTTGGAGCGCCCTGCCTCACATAGCCATTAAAACAACACAACACCACAACAGGCTGCCATCTCCAGCAGCTTCCCTGCAGCAGCACTGCCATCTCAGACAGACCCTCTGACATGCTGTACATGTGCTACAGCTTGACTCACAGCTTTATCTACTCTCCATCTTTTAACGCTTGTTGATCTAATGCAACACAACTGGCTCATATATGCTCATGTTTTTGATCAAGTGAAATTTCACTCTTTTTAAGAGCTCTCATATGCCATTCCTCTAGCACAATACCATTCAGTCAGTGTATGTAAACCAGAAAAACCTTCTCATACACCAAGAGTCTTATCAGTCATGTCATCAAGATGTAGACACTGGAGCTGCTCCATAACCGACGCAGGAGACTTGAGTGGCTCACAACTCAAGCTTGTGCTGTCAAATCGGGACTTTTTGTAGATTTGTTAAATCCTCAGAAGGATTTGCATTAATGACAAATTAAGACTGGCCTTTCCTGGGACACGGAACAAGGATGATTTGTTTTCTGCCTGATATGGATGTGACTGGCGTTGCATGTGCTTTGATGGCCGAGTCTAAATTGTGTTTGCCTGTTTGCCACCGCCAATGGACCGAAGCAATAAGAGCTCTAACGGTTTGGAGACGCTTTACCACACACTTCTTTCCTTCTGTGTTTAGGTGTTTGTGCCTTATTGGGACTCTTGCACAACAGCCCACACCACCATGTACTCTACACAACCCCCACCTCTCAGCCCCATTCCTTCCTCGAACATCATCTCTAGTGAGATTTCTCTCTACCAGTTGATTTGATTGTTGCCTCGATCTTAAACAGTACGCTATGAAGCAGCATAAACACTACCGGCGATGGTAAAGACATTTCCTGGCATCAAAGGGCCGAGCTGTGCTATCCCCTCAGTAGCTGTATTCATTCCTGCTCCCGCCACGCTCAAACGCTCTTTGTTCTTCTCTTTATAGGAATGTACTTAACAGTTTGGCAGTGTTGTGTTTGTGAACAGAGCTGCCTTTGTTCCAGCAGGCAGTTAACACTTGTGCACAGAGCAGAGGGAGAAAAGTCTGCGTTATTAAGCCTACTGTTAAATTATCCTAAGCACTATCTTAATGAAATGATTAAGAAAATACAGACCTCCCTTAAGTCCCCTTTGTTGTACAGTTGTCAAATCCTCATGTCTTTGGTTCATTGGTTTCCCCTCTACCCCTATACAGTTGTTAAGACCATCTGCGTTTAGAGCTTTGTCTGCCGTTGATTTCCTCTTGCTCTGGAGCTAATTGAAAAGAATCATTTTAAATATATATTCTTTTTTATAGATCCAGATGGTTCCGGCTGAGTGTTTATGGAAGGACTAACAACGTCAGCAGCATGGACTTTCACTGCAGCAGCGCGACAAGCTAACCTTGGGCTATTGAGCTTAACAGCCCATTTATAGATCGCCAAAATGCCCTCCCTATTTGAGGGTGAATAACTCTTTATAGGCTCCCATCATTTGCTATTTTCATATCTTAGACTTCTCCTTTCTCCCTCTCCTCTACTGTCTGGTCCTTGTGATAAATCTTGTGCCTAGAAGCATTGTGGGATTGGAGGGAGGGGGTGGGTGCTGATTTGGGCCCTGCTGATGGTGACCCAGCATGTGTCCGATCAGTTCACACACTGGAGAAAAAACAACAACTCTCATCTTCCTCCCACCTCTTCGTTGCCTACCTCCACCCTCTGTTCTCCAGGTGAAATGGAATGATTTAATGTCGGAGTGGGTTATGGAGTCTGTTGATAAGTGCGAGAGGCTTTCTCCATCAGCAAGTGGAGCATGTGAAATGGTGTTGGAGGTGATTAAGACCCCCCCTCAGTATGTGTGCTCCTTGAATAGACAGTGACCTCTTGCCCTGTCCTCCCCACAGAGCCACGATGCACACATTTACACAAAACGCACACCCCATCTCGCACACTTGTGCTTACAAGCCTCTTTCTGTGGACTGTTGACAGGACCTGTAGGGGCCTGATGGAGCCTGCTGTTAACAGATGGCCGACTCTCTTGTTTGGCATTTTGTCCCAAAACATAATCTCTAAACATGCATACCTGCACAATCAGGATTTCTATGCGATAAATATTCAAAATCCTATTTATTTGTCAAAGCAATGCTCATATAAAGCTGCTAATTGAGTGTTTCATGTAGAATAATTTTAGACTTTTTGTTTATCAGAGCACACATCTAAAAATAAACTCTCTGAGCCTGTCTAAGAGGTTATATTGCAGTGCATTACAAATACTAATTCAAACAGTGAAAGGTACAGAGGGAGAATATTGATTACTACTATTGATCACACGCTCACACTGTCCTTGCTCTCTCCCCTTGTCTTTGTTTGACTGATAACATTTCACATGTTGTCGAGCCCCTTTATCACAATTTACATTCAGTCCATCTCAGCATTAAGGCAGAGGCATGTGTTAGCCTTAAGAGGAAAGATTGAACAGCCCTGCTCTTTGTGTCTAAGGCTCCTGCTTAACTCCAGATACAGCAGCTACTGCCCATAATTAGGTGCAAACTGTTTGCTGCCACGCTAAAATGCTATTTAAATGCCAAGTGGCGGTGAGGGTGTGTATAATATGTGAGGTCTTTGGCTCCGGTAAAATCTCTGCTGGATTGTTGCTGTTGCCAGAGAGGTTACATGGAGATAAGTGGTTGTTCTTGTGGCTACAGCTGACACTGCCCCTATTAGCTGATCAGCTAGGACTCCCCAAAACCTTTAGCACTGCAGCAGCTATTGTTAGCAGAGATGCTATCTGGTAAACAGGAGAGGGTAGGTATTTAACTAATTAATGTGCAAGTGCTGGCACAGTTTAGCTCAGCTGTTGGTGTGGAAATTCACTGAGGCCATGTAGCTTTGCCCTCAGCTGGAATATATTTCTATTAATCTAAACCTCAGAGCTATTACAACTATACATGGTTGATTTTGGCTCTTTGATAAAGTAGTTTGTCTATGTAGCGCCGACACCTTTTCTGTGCCGTTTCATTTAACTGCTAAGACTTTGTGGGCTAACTGCAAGTCTATTGCTTGTGAGCGCAGCACCATAGGTCCATATAAGGAGTTTGTATCAGCGCTGTGTGGTTCTGCACAACATCACAAGGTGTCTGGAGCCCACCTGTCAAGCCCTACCACAGCCATCTTTAGCAACAGCCTGACAAAAACCACCAGAGCACAGCCGGCACTACGCCAGCCTGCTGACGTGCTATGCTTACATGCTATAACAACAATGTTTATTATGCTAATATGTTATGCTAAACTTGCAGTCATTGGTTGCCTTGAATGAAAAGAAGCAGTGTTTTCACACTGCTGGGGCAGCAGCCGCTGAGCTTTATAGCTTTTAATGTAAAACTACACATCCCACCTTCCTACCAAAGACTCTAATGTGTGTGTGTGAGAGAGAGAGAGAGGCGTGTGTAATCACTCCTAGCTGGCGGGCTCAAAGGGAGAGGTGGAATCAATGCAGTGGGCTATGAAGAGAGGAGAGAGAAAGGAGGAAAAGGAGGGTGGAGGCTGATCAATATCATAGCAGCAGGGTGGGGTAATATCCACTTCATGCAGCCCTGCCACAAACAGAGAGGATTGTGGGAGTGAAGCTGAGGACGCAGAGGAGAAGAACACAAATGAAAGAGGGAGGGGCAACGGTGAAAAGATGCAAATCTCTGTGGCGCCAGTAAACAAGAGGCTTTGTGTCAATCACCAGATGAAGTGGCACATTTAGTATTCTCCTCTCCTTTCCACTACCATTCCAACACTGCTGGGGATTGTTTGCTCGGCAGCTGCCTTCCCATTGGTCCACGCTAGTGATGTGGGCGTGGCTGCACAGTGATAATGTATGGGCTGCCATGGCAATGATTCCCACTTTTAAGAGAGTCATCAATAACCCCGCCCTGTTGTATTCCACAGACTGTTAGTCAATGTCAGCCGGATCATTCCATCATCAGCCTATCATATCACTCCTCACACACACAATCTATTACAAGCATCCACTCTGTTACAAAGGGCCAGCTGTAAGAACACCTAATCAGCCTGCACCCAAGGACAGGTGGATGTCAATCACAATAGAGCAGGAAAGGCGAGAATCTGCCAACTAAACAGTGGAAAACAGACAGGCTTCACACACGCTATAGAACATGGAGCTCTTTTAGCCACCACTGCTTTGTTGTCAGTGTGTGCAGACCAGCTCTCATGCTGATTGCATGGTATGGTGAACTGTGTCTCCTTTCTGCTTGATTTAACTTCAAAGCCGTGACTGGGCTGAGCCAAGCAGGCTTCACATTGCCGTTTAGAGCTGGGAGACAGGATGTGATGGCGGACAACTGAACTGTACACTGTAAACGGACACTTCCTCTGCGGTGGGTAGGAAGTCCCCCTAAAACATGGTCACACTGGGATGCACAGATCATCTGTGTGTTTGTGTGGGTGCATTCCTTGGTTTTCCTCTCAGATGGTTTCCTGAATGTGTTTGTGCGTTTATTCCACAGTTCCTGTATATAGTATTTATCCCTAAACATGCTGTTATCACTAATTACAACGACCTGGCCTCTTATCTAACATACATTTTTAAAACAGCGATGATCGTGTGTGTCACATGACAGTGATGGCAGGGGTAAGTGAGGGGAAAGTGAAGCAAAAGGTGATCTGTCTTTCTTTCTCTTTTTTTCTCTCACTCACTGCGGGTAAACAGTCGTCCCCCTCTCCTTGACAGAGTGAGCTAAGGCAAGTCATTCCCCCGTCTACAGCAAAATCCTTTACCTCCCCTGCCCAGCCCTGGATGCTGCTGCACAAAGCAAACGCAGTCTGAGCCTGTGCGTGTGTGTGTGCGTGTGTGTGTGTGTGTGTGTGTGTGTGTGCATGTTTAAAGTATGCCTTTTGATTTACAGGCGCACACACACACACACACACACACACACAGATAAATGGGCGGAGGAGGCTTTGATGTGCCTCGGTTACGGAGGGTAGCGATGTTGGTGTGTTGTTCAACCTCTTTGTCTCGTGCTCTTTCTCGGTGGGCGCTCTATCCGTGTGCGCGTGTGAACGACAACCAATGTGTTTGACACACTATGCACATCATGAATCCAGTGTTTGTTTTTATATCCATGCCCTCCATTAGTGAGCAATTGTATTCTTTACCATAACCAGCATTTTGAAATGAACGGTTATTCATGGGTACATTTTACATTCGTATCTTAACTCTGCTACTTAATCAAATGCAAAAAAATGTAATGTCACATTACATGGTAAAGGAAATCTGAAGATATTTTTAAGATGTGAGTTTAGTTCAAGTTAATGCAGAACATGTTGTTTCATTGCCTTAATAAATTCAATAATTGATATCTTCTTATACATTTGATCTTGCCCTTACACACACCATGTCTAGAACATGAATCAGTTGTATCTAATTAAAAGCACAGTGGTTGCTTGCATTGTTGTTTTTTAATTCAGATTATTTTCTTAATTTACATTTTTTGCCTCATTAGCTCATTCTATCCTTTATGCCACACACCCACTTAACAGTCAAAGATAAAGACAAAACATCTCTGATTATTATGCACTGGGAAATATAAAACCTCTAGTGGTGAGTTAATTGTTTAGGAGAATTACATAAACATTTCAATGAATGAGACACAGATACAGATGTTGCCCCCCTCCAGCACTGAGAGTAAATACTATACGGGTAAGCCGTATATGAATGGCAAACTTTCTGTATCATTCAGAGAACTGCTTGGAAAGACTGCCAGGGACGAGCAGATATTTCACCTGCGCCAGGATGGAAAAGTTGCCTTAGATGCCAGACACCTTGACTTTGAGTGCTTTCTCTGGCGGAGGTAAGGTTACTTAGCATTATGTGAACCGGTTTTGAATGAGCTTTAATGTAACAGACGCTCATTTATATGGAGAAGAATCACACTCAAGCTTTAAGGAGGCAAACATGTTCAGAAAGTCACTTTCACTTCGACTTAGCATTTATTTTCAGTTCCAATTAAACATGTTTTCAAATGGACTGAAACATGGCTTCTGTAAACTCTCAGAAACTCTCTGTAATCACGTTACAGTATGGCTGCTGTTATTGCCGGTCTAGACTGAGAGTCATGCAGTACAACTCCTTCTAGCACTGGGCCAGCCTTGTTATTGCAGCTGTGTTGTCTACAATACATCTCTTGTTGCAGCACAGCAGGAGGCTGCTCAAAGCTTCTGGCCTGTGTGTGTGTGTGTGTGAGAATATGTGTGCACCCGTGTTATAATCCCATTCCTCCCCTAGTATTCACATGAAAATCGCTGTGAGTAGCCTCTTGATTTTTGTGACTGTATGCGGTGGAAAATGTAGAACTTTGTTTGTCTGACAGCCTACCTCGTTTGCATCCACACTGATATATCGTCACACACATTGGTTTGTAATTCGCATGTGATTATTTGCATATTGTACAAAGCAAGCGGGCCCGACAGACCACCCACTGCTCAGGTACTGCAGTATCTGGCTGATACACAGCTAACATGATGTATTACTGATAGGGCCAGTGTCATCAGCAGAGACTGACAGACAGGCAAGGTCACCTTCAAACAGGGAGATAGAGCGGAGGCACAGAGAGATGGATATCTGCAGAAGTAGTGGCTAGATAAAACAATACCATCACAACTGGTTGCTCATGGTGATGATAGGAGATCTTCAAGGCCGTCTGCAATGCTGTCCGTCCGGTTTCACACGCAGCGTTAAGATCTGTTTTTGCATTTTTGCGCACCTCTTTTCTGATTATTCACCTCCATCTCCGGCTGTGTGTTGCCACTCCTCTCTCTCCTGGGTTAGTGCTTGTGTTTATACCCAGAAACGGTTGCATGTCTGGGTGTGTGTGCAGAAATAAGCTTTGGCGTGTGTGTGAGAAGGATCATATTCCTATTAGCTGTGTATCGATGTGTGCTGAACATACAGAGCAACACACACACACACACACACACACACACACACACACACACACACACACACACACACACACACACACACACACACACACACACACACACACACACGAAGCATCTTGATTTAGCTGTATCCAAGTCAATCTCGCAGACACTCCCTATAGATACACTTGAACTGACAGTTGTTATTACAAAGAGAATACCTCAAAAGCATTCAAAGAAACACACAAATAAATACACCCTGTTCTCCTTTTTTTAAAACCCCTCCATCATCCCACTCAAAGCACATCAGTCTTTGGAGTGACACACACACACAAACCCCTTACTGTCACCCCAGTGAATCCTTTACTAGAGTAAGACTAACTGGGTAAGAGTGTGCCGATTTAAACCAGAAGTTGAATAACACTGATGGTCAAGAGAATTGTCGATAATTGCTTTAATATTAGCTTGCATCCTGTGCACTTAGGCAGTCATGACATTATCAAAATGCAATATGGAACTGCACATCAGCCACTAGCATAGATAACAAGGTCAGCAAGGCCTTTAAGTTGGTATCCATGTTAAATAAATCACTGTTAGACGACTGATGTCAGTTGTTTGCTTACAAAAGAGAGGCATATGATGGGTTAAGACAATATAAGAGTTAAGAAGCTAATGTGAGTGTCTGTCTTTTCAAAAGTCTCCATTATCATCCGCCCAGACTTAATGGCCAACCCAGATTTTTCAAATTGAATGGGTAGTGTTTTTAAAAACGTCAGAGTAGTTGTGAAGGAATAAAAAGTAATGCGTCGCTAAACAAAAACGTATTGGTGTAAATGTAGCCTGAGTTGTAATGCACATACAACCTGTCCAGCTTTCACACACACACACATATCCTTCCCTAATCCTATTTGCTCTGCACATTTATAACTACTGAATTAATCTATATTTTGGCCTTAAAGTAAAATGTGTATGTGAAATATACTAATGTGGAAGGGAGGATCGATTAGTATTGGATTAAGCAAGCCTCCTCATTTCCTGTCTTCCATTACAGCGCTCAATCAGCCCACAGCTCCTTTTCTGCCATGCTGTACTCAGGAGGCTGCCACTGGTAGTCGTACACACACGCGCGCACACACACACGCACACACGCCGAGTTTGGATTAGCTGGCTGGGCAGACGTCCAATAGAACATACACACACACATGCACACAAGCCTAATATTCATATCCTACACCGTGTGCAGCCCCCCCTCTCTTGGTCCAGTCAGTATTAGTAAGATGTCTCATTACCTCACCAGGCTATGCTAACAAGGCAACGCTAACACAATGGATCACAAGCAAACAGCCTTCCAAACAAAACACCAGTCCGTTTAAACACTCTGCACAACACAAAGGAAGCCTGTGTCGTCCAAAAACAGCTGCATTCTTCAGTCTTTTCGTAACTCTAAATCCTGACTCATGGGCATTACCTTGAGACCAGACAAGTCTCTGCTCTCAAGAGAACATCCCGGGCTACAGCAAACTCACACACACTGACACACACAGGAAGCCAGGTATCAAAGCGAGATGGCGTTGAAGCGACTAAATGAAAGGCTGCCGGCAGAAATGACAATGTTTTCTGGCAGGCTCTTACTCTACGTCTGGCTTAGAGGGAGGGCTTGGGAAATAAAGTCAGTATTATGATCTGAACACCGAGATATGAGCTCTCCTAACCGCCTCCATCTGTCCTTGCACAGCCTACATTTGAAGTCTCACTTGGATCTGCATTCTGGTCTATACCCTGCTAGTGCTGCAAGGATCTCGGTCTGTGTTCTTAAAAGAAAGAAAGGACGAAGAAGAGGTGCCTGTGTGTTTGTGTGTAGCCTAAATCACTGAACACAAGTTGTCGGGTCCCTGCGGCTCCGTGTCTGTGGTCTGCAGATAATGATCATCATTAGTGGATGTATTTTTTTTTTATATTCTCTCCTTTTTGCCTTTCACGGTGCTGCTCTCTGTACCATCACTTAACTCGTCTTAAATGTCTTGGCTATAACCACTGTGCGGCGGGAGTGTGTTGGAGGAAAAAGACAAATATTGAAGTTGGACACAGCCTGGTTGTTTTATGGAGCGAGCAGCTAAGGGTGGTGTTCTGAATACTTACTGGCACACTATGTCTATAAAAGCAGGGCATCGTGGTCAACATCAAACATTTTTCTTAATATTTCTGACATTCACTTACTTCTTCTCCCAGACATTTGAAATCAGGGACAGATGAAGCAAACAGTGTTGCAATTAGCCCTGCTTGTTATCCGCATGGGGTGAAACACAGTGGTATCAGTCATGTGTGGTGCTTGTGACTCTCAGTGTGTAGAGTGAGCCTGTGTGGTTGGCAGTATGATCTATCAGTAGTGGCCCTCAAGCCTTAATTAATATCATTTGTGAGTTCCGCGTGACACAACCCCTCCCCTCCTTATTTCCTCCTCTCCCTCTTTGCACCACCCCTTCCTCTTTTTCCCCATATGACCTGTTAACATCCTAAAGTGTGTCGCTGTCAATCTGACACGACCAGTGAGTCCGACGTAAAGTGATTTATGAGGGTATGCCTGATTCTTTGAGAGGGGGGTTTTAAATTTGAGGCAGGCGTGGGCGCTCATGTTCAAAGGCACACGCACTCCTAGAGCAACAAGAGCAAATCTGCCTACTTTGAACAGGCTAATGCTCGTCCAATCCAATATGGAGCCGGGCTGACAGATGGGCCCAGTGTGTTCAAAGCAGAGGGCGCCAATTTAATATCCCAACAGGTCAAGCCAAAGAGAGGCAGAGAGAGAGAGAGAGAGAGACGCCCCTGTGTAGGCACGGCGCAAAAGGTCTCGCCAGCACTGCCACCACAGCTGGGACTCACCTCACCTCCCCCCCCCCCCCTCCCTCTGCCTCCCACACTCTCTTGTTCTTGTTGCCAGGCGGGGAAGCAGGCTGAGCGCAGTTCTTCCTCGCAAACATTGTAATCAGCATTTGTTTAGTGTTATTATATGTGCCTAAGAGAAGGAGGCTTGAGGGGGTTATCCTTCCTTCTTCCAAATAGCCAAAGTGCTCACTGTGAAGCCCCATAAGGAGAGGAGGATTGCAGAGTGGGATCCTGCTGCTGGCCCGCTTTGACAGCCTGATTTAGAGGTGCTTTTTCTTACCTCTGACACAGAGTCCCTGCCTGCCCCGCTCTACTGCAGGGGCTGGAAGAAGAATGGTGGTGCTTATCCTGAAAGCCTGTTATTTGTGTGTGTGTGTTAACGTGTGGGTGTGTTTGTAAGACAGTGCATCGGCTCGTCTGTGTGTGTGTGTGTTTGCTCACACAGCATGCTGGCATTTCTTTCTTAACAGTCTCTTTTGTCAGTCACCGAGATGTCATAGATTGTGTGAGCACAGCAGATCTCTTGTACCCCGCCAGTGTACGTTCACACACACACACAGTTTTTGAATCTGTGTGTGTGTTTTCCGTGGTCCAGATGGAAGTGCTTATTGAGGGCTGGTGTGCTGGCTCATATCTTTTTCTCGACGAGAGAAAATGAGGGAGGAAAATGAGGAAGTGAGAAAGCCGAGTGGAAAACCCTTCCAATCAGATCCGTCATCTGTGTGTGTTTATGCGCGTGTATGTGTGATCTTCCCTAGCCAGCTCTCCCTGCCTCCACTCTCTAATCTTATCATGTCGGAACAGCAGATTAGTCCTCCCAGATCCCATCTCTACCTCCAAATGCCACAATCAGCCTTTTGTTCTTCGCTTGTGCTTACTCTCCCCTTGCGGCTCGGCAAGGTGAACACTCCTAAAACCCGCCCCCTGTGCCATTTTGAGCCCCTGCCTGTCAATGTCACACCGCAACGAGTCTCCCGTGCCCCTGGGGGCGTTAGCTATCTGAGCTTTTAGCCCAGCAACCTGCTAGCCTAGCTGAACTGCTTGACATTCCTTGCTAACACTGAGCTGCTGCTGCTCTTGTCTGTTTGACCTCCCCCTCCTCCCCCCCCCTCCCCCTTCACTCTCTGCTTTCTCCTTTGTCTGTGTCTTTGGGATCTGTCTTTCCTGCCACCTCCTGATGGAAGTCCTAGATCCCGGGCTGCTGATGTCACTAGTGAGGGGAGGGAGCGGTGGAGGGGAGGGGGGGGGGTGGTCACTAACAGGGTTAGCAGAGGAAGAAGAGAGTGTTTGAAAAGCAGAGAAAATAAACAGAGGTTTCCTGTTAACGAGGTGCACTGGGGGCCTGTCGTGTGGGAGCGAGAGGGTCTGGTTTTGTTTGAAAGAAGCTCTAGTGTTACAGTGCGGAGAGGAGGACGATAGGGCATCAGGTTTGAGGGTTACAGGTTGAAACAATGAGTTTTGTCACTGTACGGCTTGGCAATGACCATGTTGTAAAGAGCGTTGGAGAAAGCCTGGGCTCACTGCTACCGCCGTGAATGGCATTAGCCTTGTCATTGGTTTTGAATTCAAAAGCACTGTATTGATTTCACACTCTTAGTTGAAAACGTGGAATTAAGCCCACACTAAGTGCATCTTTTAAGTGTACGCCTAACAGAGCTGGTTTTTCTTTTCAAAATGTGAAAGCCTATTCTTGTTAAAAAGAACGTCTGCCCTCTAGATTTCCCTCTCCCCTCCAGTCTTTGTAGTGGTGTGGTCGTACACAGGGGCCCCCGCTCCAGAGTTGACTGCACACACATGCAGCCTCACAAAGAAAACTGCACAGCCATTATAGATCCAAGGGGCCAGCCACCTTCAGCTAGTCAGAGGGACAATGAACTGACTCACAGTGCCTGACTTGTCTTGGCTGCTTTTAGAACAGTGATGTGTTTAATATTAATAATGATTTTAGATTCATCCTGCAAGAAATATATTTAAAGTCTCATCCCGTTTAGAACCTTTTGAGGCCCTCGTTTAATCCAACAACCGTTTGATGAGTATGCCCAAGAATGCCACTGGAGAGAGGAGGGGGACCATTATGCTCAGCCCCCAAAGCATGACTCTCAGATGTATATCTCCTGAATGAATAAAGGGGCAGCCTTGTACCCTGGGGGTTTCAGTAAAGCAGGAGGAGGATAGTTGTAATTTTAAGTCTGAGGAAATGAGAAGGTCCTGCTCCTCCTACCTTAATCCAGCTCCTCATTTCCCCTCCTCTATCTCCTTTGCTCTGCTTCCTTGCACTTTTTCTTTTTTCCTGCTCTTGTTTCATTTATTTCCCTCAGTAGTGGGTTAGCAAGTCTTTTGGCCTCTCGGCAGTGAGCAGCATTCCCAGGGTTTAGGGCCCAGGAGGAGGGAGGGCAGGGCCATGTTTAGCCTCTGGCAGGACAGACAAAGATGGCGGACATTGTACGGGGCTCAGCTCTCTACAGGCAGCGTGGAATGTCTCTAATCAATTCAGCATTGTGGTTCCCTCTTATATGTTCTCTCTCTGTTCTTTTCTATGGCAGGCTTAGGAAAAAACCCAGACAATACAACTAGTGGTCCGTAAGGCGAGTCTGAGCTGTCTATCATCCCCCTTCATTTTCTCTTTTTGCGTTATCTACTCATTTTTCCTCCCCGCATGTTTATAGAATTGTGATAATTGAAAGCTATGCTTCACTCCCACTACGTGCTCCATATGTTGCACTCTCAGTCTGTCTCTCCATCTCCCTCCCTCGTTTGCCTGAGAGGGCTTAACGCGGCTGTGAGCTTCTAAACAGCAATCTGCTCGGGAGAGCGACAGCTATGTAGCAACGAGGATACTGATGATAGCTGAAGTTACGTTTGCTCTGTGCTTTAGTTTGTTTTGCTTAAAATAATGCCGGCTCATGAGTAAGGTGTAAAATCTGTGAGTGTGATTGCACCTGCTTTTCTATTTGCATCAGGCACTATGTCCCAGCTCTCAGAAATCCCTTTGATTTTGTGGTTTTACAGGCAGAAAATCAAATGTTCAGGTAGCACTCTGACAGTGTTTACAGTCTTTTTACAGTATTAATTATGTATAAGCAGCGGATAACTACTCATTCTGCTGTTGCAGGCAGTCTGTTAGTCTAAAAGGCAACAGTGTCTGCACACTGGATAGACAAGAGGTTGATATGGGTGGGCTAACTGCCGGGAGGGGGAGCGACATGACGTCATTGCACACATTTCTTCACACACCGTATGTTTTAGGTGCTCCGGGGCTTTGTGTCTCGGTCCATCAGTATGGCTTTCTGCTGAATCACAAAGTGTTGTGCGGTTGTGTTATGTTGCGTGATGTTGCGTGTACACTATCTCACAATCATCAGGAGCAGTTAACGCAGCTGACTGACTGCATGCCAGCTGCTGTTCAACACGTCCAGGCTCACTTACTCAGTCGTTCCTCCTCCCTGCTCAAGGTTGGAGAAAGGGAGGAACGAGGGGAAGAAAATGGAGAGGAGGTGAAGTGGAGGGTTGGAATGAGAAAGATGGAGATTGAGGCAGGGAGGAAGAAATGGAGAAAATGGGAAAACCAGAGGTGGGCTGGAGGGTTTAGGGAGGTGATGATTTGCTTGGCTGCGTGTGCTCAGCCTCCTCCCCAGTGGCAAAACAGAACAATGTACTCTAAAGGCCTTAAATATCTTTACTCTGACCTCATGTTCCTGCACACACAGATACAGTTAAGAGCCTGGAAGGAGCGGAAGTTACACTGTCTGTCTTAGATTACCACAGACTTTTCCCCATTCTAGCGTTTTTCCATATGCTCATTCCTCCTTTAATCCACCGGCGGTGCAGGTGTCTTAGCCGGTTAGTGCAGTGCAGCGTGGCCAGCTCTCTCATAAAGATGACTGTGTCGCAGTCCAGCACCCAGCTCTCTAATGTTCTTCCAAAGCAATGTGACAGTCCGTTTGGCTTATGTGAAGGCACAATAAATATTTTATAACATGAAATGAAAACACTACTTTGCCCTTTTCATCTCTCACCTCAGCACTGGCCTCAGTTTCTACCATTTTCTTCCATCCCCCCTTTATCCCTCCCTCTCTGTTTGTTCGTTGGTCCTGGAGAAGCTCTTTTCTCACCTCAGTGCTGCCACTTGCTGGTCATCTAAAGGATTGCAAGCCTTTGCTGATTTGCACTTTATCAAGTGGCCAGTGGGTGGCAGCACTTGGAAAATATAAAGCCCAAAGCACTGTTAAGAGATACAGTGCATGTTCATGAGTAAACCTTAATAGCCTTCTTAGTATTTTAAAAGCGCATTGTCATTGAGGTAAAGGAAGGCAGATATTGAACACTCATGCCCCCCCCCCCCCCCCCCTGGTTCCTCTATTTCCCCTGCCTCCAGCAACAGCCATTCCTCTGTTTACTTTATTAAGGCTCTAAATGCTCGGCAATCCCTTTTTAATTGACTTGGTCGTTCTGCAAGCTTTTTGGCATCAGCCTGTGTGAGTCATAAACAGAGCTACTGCGCAGCGTCTGTGTTTGCCAAGAGGCCAGTTTGTGACATCGTAATCAAACAAAATGATGTCTGTTTATCTTGGTGTCCGATCATTTTTGTTCTCCTGCTGACTCGCTGTGTGTCTCTCTGTGTTGCAGAGTAAACGGGACCATCTGCTGATGAATGTGAAATGGTACTACCGCCAGTCAGAGGTGCCCGACTCCGTCTACCAGCACCTGGTGCAGGATCGCAACAATGAAAACGGTGAGGCTGCCTTTTGTTCTCAAAACACATGTGCATATATACAGTACACACAAAGCCACTCTGTAACGCAACACTCTCTCCTTCACACACACACACACACACACACACACACACACACACACACACACACACACACACACACACACACACACACACACACACACACACACACACACACTTGCCTCCAGACTGTTGTGGGATATAAGAGGTGTTTGCATTTCAAACATAAACCAGAAGACAGTTACCCAGGCAGCCCAGCCAATCCCGTGGCTGCGTGCTGTTCCCCAGGTAACCCTCCTTCAGGCCAGACAGCAGCACTGTCGAGTGTTAATAAGCCGCAGTGTCATTTGGCCTTTGAGCACACACTCTCAACACCATCAGTGTCAGTGAACTCATCACACTCTAACACATACACATCTACAGGAACACAAGCACTGTCCATGGGTTTTAGCAGCGGTGATCTAATCCTAATGACATCAAGGAAAGGTCATGGTGGAAAATCTGATTTAACATAGACATGTAATAGTTGGGATAATCAGTTAACACTTCGATTTTAAAAAAATAGCTTTTTCTTTATCAACAAAACTATCTTCACTGTTTTATTTGTATTATTATAAACAATAAAAAAAATGCTCAGTCTTGGCAGCAAATACCGTATACCATCAAGTGAACAGTCAAATAAATAAATCATAGTAATACAAATAAAGGTGAATATACTGATATTACAGTAATTACAATGTACAGAAATCTTGAAGATCACATGGGCTGCAACATTTTTTATCCGATTCTAATTTGATGATGTTATTAATGTTCTTAAATATCAAACACATAACAAGTGTTGGGTTGTTTTGTTTTTTATAAGCAGTTTGATTTATTTGTATTTGGTTTTAAAAGGTAAATATTCCCAGGTGACTTTTTTTCTTTAAAAATACTAAAACCAATTAATTGATTGTGATAAAAGTTTTGCAATTGATTGATTTGTTCAAAAGAGGGAACCAATGTGCACACATCAAGGCTAAATGCTCCGTGTGATCTTCTTATTTCAAAGTTGACAACTGGCGTAAAGATTTAATGTTGTACCTGAACTTGGAGAAGATTAAATATAACCTGAGGGGCTCCTCTGTCTGGGGCTCTATGATAGCCTACATAGCTGAACTTAAGACACTAAATTAAGAAGAAAGGGGGGGGGGGGAACTACGAATGTATGTGTATGTTTTTTTCTTGTGTCTCTTTTTATCTGTTTTTTTCTTAATTTTCTTAATTTATTTATTTTTAATTAAAAAAAAAAATTGTTGTTGTTTTTTCTGTCTTTGCATACATGTATGTAGGTACGTGTATATGTGCATGTGTACATGTGTGTGGGTATGTATGTGTATATGTGGGTATACATATGTGAGTATATGGGTACATGTATTACTGTTACTATTCTTTATTCCCTTATCTATTCATTTTCTTTTAATATTATCTTCTACATTACTTTAACCTATATAGGTACTATCTATTTATTTAGTTAGTTAGTTATTTAATTTACTAGCTAGCACCATAAGGGGGGGAAAATAATATATATTGACTGTATAAATGTAAACTCATTGTGCCTGACTCAATAAAAAAAATATTTAAAAGTTGACAACTAAACAATTGTTGCCCCTCGGTTTGCCCTTTCTCCAAAATACAAGTATCACTTACGTCATAGACATGGATCAGTTTAGTCATTGAGCAGATACACTGTGTGCTGTTTTCTTCAGTGCAGCGCAGTGCTGCTCTATCTTCAGTTTGCGCTCGCAGCAGGGATTTAGGATTATTAGAATTGATGTCACAAGGTCCGAGCACAGCGGTAACACCACAGCATATCTCGGGTCATTTGTCACGACGAGTGCCAACCCGTCGTGGTGCTGCTTTCACTAGTGAGAACTGAACATGAAGTCCTCACCTCAGGGGAATGCACTTTATTGGCTTTATTGAATTATGTGGCAGATTATTGACCTCTGCAGAGGCACTTGTTACTTGCATGCTCATGATTTTCATTAGTGTGTTCAACTACAAAAGCTACTTTATCTCTGTTCCCTCTTTGTCGTAGATAGATGATGTCATGTAGATATATTCAGTACATTGGTTTTATTCACCCTGCAGACTCTGGCCGGGAGCTGGTCATCACAGACCCCGTGGTCAGGAGTCGAGAACTCTTCATCTCTGACTATGTGGACACTTATCATGCTGCTGCTCTCAGGTAAGCAAACAGGAACACACAAACGCACACTCACTGTGAATGTTGCTAGGACTGAACTTTGAAAAACTGCTTTTCATTTTTGACTCCAGGGACACAATACAGAACCTCGTCAAATAAATGTGATCCTAAATCTCAAAACCTCTACTGTGTTTTATTTTATACATTGTATTCTATCTGTAAATGTGTCTATCCTGATAGCATAATTCTTGGTAATTTTGAAACATAATTTTTTACTTTTATGTCCTTTTTTTATTTTAAATATCAAACTGTATCTGTCGTAATTTTTATCATTTTAAAGTGGCTTTTACTATTTGTCTAGTAAGACACAATTACAATCTGTACTTTTCTGAGCAGTGGCAACAAACAGTAATATTTCAGAGTTACTGCTGTGTTTCTATCAACTTCCATTAACCAACTAAAAGAAAATCCCAGTTAATTGCTCTGTTAATTAAAAAATGATATACTAACCTCTGGTGCTGGGACTAGGTGCTGTAGAAGTAGCCCATATGTGTAAAGGTGCAAAGCCTGAAATGAGACACATGCCTCAGGCTGTCTTCTATTAAAACACTGATTGAAATGACTGTGCATCAACTCCTATATACACACACTTGTCAGAACATGAGCCTGTCTGGTGAAACTGATGGCACTGCTGTGTGTCAGGAGAGAGGAACACAGGCTTCATCGTTTCCTTGGTCTGAAATCAGATATTTTGTGTTCCTGCCTCTACATCCATTCTTGTCTGACCACCTCTCGCACTTCCCCTTTTCTTTAACCGAAACCATGTGTGAGCCGCACAGCAGTGGGCAGTCAGAAGCATGTCTCTTAGAAACCACTGATTTCAGGGCAAATTAGCTGCAACTTCTACACAGAGCAGCCTTTGATTTGACTTATTTTCCAGGCTTTAGATAAACGGGAGGGAATTCCAGTGGGATGCTGTAATGCCGCAGCTTTCTGAACACTGCTCTTCTTAGCGCCCTTTAATCTTTTCAGGGGGAGGAAGATACTTTTTCTCTGCAAGGCCCGCAGCACCATATGCCTGTGATATCTGTTATGTAGATAGAGCCAGACACCAGTGTGCTGGAAACAGGAAATGGTATCAAGATGTGCTCAGAGCCGTCCTCTCGGCAGTGGGGGAATGTGTTGGAAGGCGCACAGGTTGAATTCCTGTCCCGACCCCTGCAGTGTGTGTCTCCCACACCTCATCTGCAGGACTGGCATGTTCAGCTGGTGTTTATGGGTTCAGTAGCCAGAGCCTGGTGTCTCGCAGAAAAGTCAGCAACCACTGACAGACAGGCACTACATCCCTGCTGCTGCTGCTGCTGCTGCATTTGTCACTTCCAATAGATGAACAGCCCAAGAGCTTTTAATTAGAACTGCTGGGGTATCACTTTGCCATTCTGGTGTTTTGTCTAATAAAGCCTTTCTTCTCTTTCACAGGGGGAAATGCAACATTTCGCATTTCTCCGACATTTTTGCTGCCAGGGAGTTCAAAGCCCGCATCGACTCCTTTTTCTATATCCTCGGATATAACCCAGAGACCAGGTAAGGAGCTTTCTGTCCACTCAAGTCAACTGATAGACCCTTCTTATTCCCTAGCAGGCCAAACGTGCAAGGTCCACTCTCAGCAACTATCATATAATTTCCTTAAAATAGGGCTGCAACCAACCATTTCTTTCTTGATTTAACCTTCTAAGATGTTAGTAAAAAGTGATGAAGGCAATCAAAATTTCTCAAGACCAAGATGATTTCTTCAAAATAATAAAAAAATATATATTTGTAACATTCCAAAGCCCCAAAATATTATCTATCCTATATAAAGAGAATAGCAGATCACAAGTCAAAATCCTTAACTAATAGTATAGTAATGTGAAGCATTATTACACTGTATTAAACAATGATTACATTAACCAGTTTTTCTAAACAATTATCAAAGATATTATTAACATCCTGTTCGTTTGATTGATCGCATTATCGTTTTAGCTAGGAAGTCAAAGTTAATGGGTGGGTTCAATTTAATAGAAACTATAGCCATTAGTTACAGCTGAGCAGTTTACCGATGTAAGATTATATGAGACAAGATGGGTATTTATGGAGTGATATCACAACGTCACCCTATAATAAATACCATATAGGTAGATTCAGAGTGATCATAGATATCAATTAATGAGCCAAATTTATTAGGATATTTGCTTTTTTAAGTATCACTCAGAACATTTCAGAAAGGGAATTTAACAATGTACATTTTGTCATTTTCATTACGCATGTGCTTTCTTCTTTTTTGGCTTTGGTTGCACAGTGTTATGTGTAATGATGCTTTCTGCTCATTACTGCTGTCAGTGTTATCAGTGCACAAAGGATGGTTCTAATGTGGTGTCATTATGGGAAATGAGCCGGGCAAAACCCTGTGGCTTTATAATTGTGGGTGCGTTTGTGGATATTTGTCAAATTACATGTCAAGTTTAATCACTGATCTATTTTGTTAATGTTAAGATAAAACGTTTAAAAATCCACGAAAAGCTCATCAGGCAGTCCCTTGTTTGATTAGGATGACCTGCCTTTTTCACACAAGACATTTTGACACCTCACAGTATGAAAAGCACATTAAAAAAAAATACAATTAATATTGATTACATTTCGCCTATCCGCTTAAGTTTAGGGTCCGTGTATTGTGGATGCTGGCTGGCTCAGTGTGGAATTACAATGGGAAAAGTGCTATCATTAATGTTATTAGTAAATCCAGTTCTTCTTCTGTTATGGAAAGTCAAAATGTCTGCTGTGAAAAACCACTGGTGCTTATATTAAAACACTACATTTGTTTCATCATGTCTTTTGGCATTGTTGATTATTGGTCATTTTTGTAATTGTTATCATAGTTAAATTCATAATAATACAGTAGTTTTGGGTTATCAGTGCAATTTTATATTATTGTATTACTGGAGTTTTAAATGTTAGTATGATACCTTGTGTATTTAATTACATTCTTTGTTACACTGATAATAACAACATCTCCACACAGTTGAAATTCAGTTTAGTTCAGTTTATTACGATCACTGTAAGCTGGAGTCCACAAAACTGTGGACAATGCACTTATGTACTTGCACAATAACCATACATTGCAGAAAATACAGGGGAAGATTACAGCTCAAGACAGACAAGCTCATTAATATGTGTAATGCTAGAAGAGAAATACATGAGAATAAATATTTTGGCATACGTTTTTTACAGCTTTATTTAAATAATTTAACACCTATTCCCAATAGAAACAATGTAAATGTCGAAGGGTTTACTAAACATGATAAATGGAGGAGTTCATATTGGTGCTCAGGCTAAATTGGTGATTGTTATTATGCACTGGTGGTGTTTGGTGTCTCACGTGTTGCAATGACGGCTGTCCCTGTTATTGGCACTGAGGGTTGCCTGTTGGGAACCCCCTCCTTCAGGGGCCCTGCTCAGTCTCCCCCTCCCTCCCCCTCTCCTCCTCGCTTGGTATTCTGAGCGGGTTGTCTGCAGCCTTGCAATTTCACTATTGTTTATTATGGCGCAGGCATACGCGGAGAGATGAATTCCGTATCCTGCATGCGTGTCTGTCTGCCTGTGTGAGTGTGTGTGCTGTGTGAGGTCGCAGCACATGCTCAGTTGTGTCTATAGAGGAGCTCGCGACGCTGAGGTCACAGCACAAACTCAGTGAATACCTCTCCGGAGCGAATGCGTGCTTCTCCATTTTGAGCACCTAGAAATAGGTGGGAGAGGGGAGTTAAATCCAACGAGCATTATACACACAGTGTCACCACTCAACCTTAGGGCTCGATGTCAGAAATGGACGATTTGTTCAGTCCCCGGAGGTAGGTTTTCGATTATATTCTCGTGCTTTCTCTCGCCGTTATTACTAGCTGCGTGAGTGTTGTCTCATTTTCACGAGACTCGTGTCCAACGGCATGATGTTTCCGAGTTTTCCACATCGTTGTCATTGTGATAACCGACTGTTTTTGTGTCGGGGAGCAAGCTAGCGAGTGTGCACGTTGTGTCAGTAGCAGAAACATTGAATGCTTTTGAACATGCAGGCTGTCATCGCAGAGCACATACCGTTGCGTTTGCGCTGCAATAATAGACATGCCGCTGCATCACACCTCTATTAATACGTTACTATCAGAGTACAGATACATACATCTTGTGTACGATGCATCCACCATTACGAGGCTGATAAATATGCAGCCAGTCTGCTTATATGACGGTGATACACCCGGAGATGCTAACCTTACCCTGGCTCCATTTTGCAGCTCTTGTTTACAATCGGGACGACATGGCGCATGCTGCTCTGCACACAAAGCTCTGCCGGCGGCTTAGCTGTGATGTGAGCACGCTGCCCGCCATGGTAGTTAAATACCATCAAGTTGGGTCTGTTTTGCTGTGCTGCAATTATGTCAGTGTGCCACAGACTCGCGCCGTGATTGGATGAAATTGATAGAGGTGGGCGGGGCCATCCTTGATTACATACACACAGAAAGTTGACCAGACTGTCACGTTGTTGTTGTTGTTGTTGTTGTTGTTTGGGTTTAAGTAAGCCTGTAATTATTCGGCAAGACTGTGTCCTTATGCAGAATTAGATCTGACTTTATTTTGTGGAACAACTGAGCATGTTTTGCAATGTTTATTGTGCTAGGCAACAGGCTTTTTGCAGCTTATTGTAAGTAGAAAAGAAAACAACTCAAATTAGTCAGTATTAATACGTCTTAGATGTTGCTCTATAAATAGTGACGACATTAAAAGACTGGATTCTGTATCATTTCTTCTTCCATGTTTGATTGCTAAAAACTAAAACTGATATTATATCATGTTATTTTTGCTGCACATATAGCCTAATAATAATAATAATAGTTGGTAAGTTTGCCTCATCTGTTGGCTGCTTCTGTTCATGTATACCTGCAGTCTTTAAGCAAACTCCTGAGAGCTTCCTGCTGCGATACATCTGTATTCTGCCTCCTCTCTTTGGACCTGAGCAGCATTCCTTCTGAATGTAGGCCGTCTGGATTTGCCTGAGTAAAACATGGCTGTTCTTATTCTGGTGCACAGGTCCTCGTTTGTCATCCTTACAGTCTCCTGCCAACAGACTTGGCCGACTGCACATTGTCAGGAACACATTTGTAGAACATTTTCCTCTCAGCACGAACAAACACAGATTCACATTCAGGTAGTCCGTAGACTACATGCAGGCGTTCATTCGGTAAAACTATTCAGCAGTGTAGATAAAAAGTATATCAAAAACAGGATTATGTATTTTTTTATTCAAGTTTCGTTCAAATGTAATCAATCCATAAAAATAGTTAGTTATTAGTGGGCCTACATCTGCAATTGTATAACATATTGATATATTTCTCGATAAATCGTAAAGTTCTTTAGTTTATAAAAGGTTTAAAAATATCAATCAGTGTTTCCCAAAGCCCAATATACCTTCACTTTGGACTATGTGACTGTTGCCAGCATCCATAGTAAATAAAGAATCAGTGATCTACTATTTATGAGCGACTAAAAGGCCTTAGGCCTATTACAGCCATATCCTATTGATTGATTGAAGATGACATACTTCTTTTTACCACAACTCAATGATATTTTGTTTACTGTCATAGAGGAGTAAATACATCAGAGGAAGTTTGATATGTAAACTTTTTGTTTTTATTAAACAGATTTATCAGTTATTAAAGTAATGGAAATTATTTGAATAGTATAAAACAAATCTATTTTTTTTCGTAGCTCTGGATTTAAGTGTGTTAGTTCCTTGCTACTGGCAAGTAATAACAATTCCTAAATGTTCAGTTAAATAACGGCAGGAGAGATGCTGCTCAAAGTAAAGCACAAGTATTATTAAATCTTTATAAAAACCTTCAATATGGAATCTAAAATGCTGATAAAAAATGAAACAGTCATATTTATCAGCCCTATTCATTGCTGCAATATCGCGCAGCCTGCCAAATTGCCTTACATTAAGTTAGCCTACCGGGAATGTTTATAACAAAATGAAATCAAGTATTTCGGCATGTTCTGGGGCAGCAGGCCTTCCTGGCAGGCCCGGGGTCATTTCCTGCAGGTTTTTTGTATTGGCCTTGTTGTGATATCATCAGTGCCAGTGTCTGTCAGCCATAGTTCATAAGAGTATATGGATTACTCCTCTAATCGCTCTCCTCTGTCAGTGAGTTCTGTTTAAGAAGGGAGAAGGGGAGTTGGGTCAGATCTGAACCTTCACAGTGTTTAGTGGTCTGAGGACTGTAAAGAGTCCAGAGGGCTGCGGCCTCTCAGGTTTCCTCCAGTTCTCTGTGATGGAGTGCGAGCTTCTCGGGGTGCAAATCACGCTGACAGATTCTGGGCCTCCCTGCACTTGGCTGCATGAAAATTGGCGCTGTTACCTAGGCAACAGAGGGAAAGGCTTTTCAAAAGGAACATCTTGTCATTTTCTTTAATCCACTGCAGCTGGAGATTCTGAACACTATTATTAAATTGCAGTTGCTATGGCTACCAACATTTGTGGCAGCAGCCACTCGCCCTGCAAAGCCAGCTCCCCCCACCTCCACCTCTTTTAAGGGGATTCTGTTTTATTGCTGCATCCACAATATCAGGCCTGTAAATTTGCTCCGCTCAGCTCGCTGTGCAGGAACGGTCGACTGGGAATATTCTCCTGAAATCTTTATTTGCTTTACAGAATAAAACACTATATGCTTTTCTCACATATCTGAAAATACTTCCACAGTAGGAGGTACAACCCTTGTCCCCTCGCGCTGTATCTGATCCTGACCAGGTCATGAAATGTTCCTTTTGCTGACATTTTCTTGTGAAGTTTCAGTATCTAAGGATACCCAGTTGTGACTTTGTAGTTTGTGTTGTTTAGCTGATTCAACAGGCACAATGCAGCCAGACTTCTTTCAGCTAGCCTTGAAATGTTGCCATGTAAATATTTTTGTTTCAATCTGCTGTCTTTGTTTCTTCTCAGGCGACTAAACAGCACACAAGGGGAAATCCGAGTGGGACCCAGTCACCAAGTAAGTAATTGTACAGCACACATCAGCCAGCTGTTGACTCCAGAGATGTCTCTATTGTTGTTGAAGACAGCTTGCAGCAGCCTCTTTGTTGCAAAGTTATCTTGGATTTGTGGATTTTATTACCACAAAACATTTAAAGTTCTAATCCCTTAATTGCCATTTAGTCTGGTTCATGGCATTGCTTATAATTTAAGATGTAGTAGTATTATAGTCTTGCCACTCAGCTTTACCACAATGTATCTGCAAATGACTTGAAGATCCTGATAAATGCTGTTTTAGCAAGTTTGATATAGTCTGAAATGTATTACATCTAAAACTTCTTATCTTAATATTAAAACAAAAATACAACATTAGTTTGATCAGATAATGATTCCAGTTTGTATGTAATACAATACGACACTTTCTTTAGTTAACCATGATGGAATCAAGATTCTTTAAAGCAGACGCATTTAAATAGGAATTTGCATTAAGTTTGCATTATAGCTTTTTACAGTAACATTTGCATCTGCCAGCCAAAGCTGTAGTTAAAATGTGGTCTAGCTTTCTGTAATAACTGTGTACTTATACAAACTTGCTTAAGGTTCAAACATATTTATGATAACGCTACATTTAGGCAAGTTTTGTTCCATGTTTATAGCAAAAGGGAAAGTGATCTGAGTACTGCAGCTCTGTGTTGTGTTAGGATATTGATCACTCAATCATTGTGACTGTAACTTGTCCCCACCTCGCCTCTCTGTGAAAACTTGATGACAGGGAGTTGAAAGCTGAAAGCTAGTTTGCTATTTGTAGTGTGTCACCTTCTGTCCCTCTCCTTCTCCCTGGACATAATTAGGCAAAGCTCCCCGAGCTGCAGCCTTTCCCCTCTCCTGGGGGCCAGGCCGTGACCGAGAACGAGGAGCTGGTCTGGATGCCGGGGGTCAATGACTGTGATCTTCTCATGTACCTCAGAGCCGCAAGGTGAGCCATTCAGACAGAGGGGCCAACCTGCTAATCTAAGGCAAATCATCAATGAAGTTCAAGATGGTTATTTCAAAATATGAGATCCAAACTCTCCCTCACTGTATTGAAATAATAAGTAAATACAATACTTTCAAATATCAAAGAGTCAAGCACTGTGTAGGAATTACCATAATGATAAAATATTTTTGGGAAACTTTTCACGACCGCAATAACAAGAAAACCTTCTCACGACATTTTTTGCACAATAGAACACGTTTTTAATTTTTTTACAGTTTGAATAGTTACATGTTTACGGAAATTCATGCCGTCTACATCTTTTCGGGTTGTAAAAAAAAGAAGCTAAAAAAACGAATTAAATTAATTAAATTATCATTTAACCATATTATTATTTGACTGCTTATTTTTGCTTAAGTTTACTATAAACCCTGCTGGTGTGGAATATTAGTGCTAATTATTAATGTTACACATCATCAGGTGTATCACGGGATAAAATCATGATAAAATCAAGATGTTGCAGTGAAAGTTGTACTATATGTCAACAGAATTCTATGTTAGCATTTAGTCAGGGGCCACAGTGTCAGACAGTTGTTGAAGTTGAAATTCAATCAATATTATCCTGTCAATATTTATATCATATTTGTGTTCATGCTTACCAGTTTTGTAGAGACCCTTATTGTGTTAAATGTTTCTCTACACTATTATACTGTGCATTGTTATGTGCTTGATATCAAAGCCTTGCTCAGTAAAAATGTTTACAACACAACTCTGCATTGACCTCAGTGCCCGTTGTCATGTTGACTTGATGTGTGTTGTGTCCACAGGAGCATGGCTGCCTTTGCAGGGATGTGTGACGGAGGCTCAACAGAAGACGGGTGTTTAGCAGCCTCTCGAGATGACACTACATTAAACGCACTTAACACTGTAAGTAGCAATGCAAAATATCACAAGTGCACATAATAAAAAACAGTAAAATGTGGCTTCTGAATTACAGAACTTCCACCGTTGTGTTTTATCTATGATGCAGCACTGCAGTGAGGGGAATGATAAGACCCCTGAGCCTGTTGAGTAGCCCCCTGTAGCACACCCAGCCGAGGAGGTTCGCAATACATTAGACATAATGAGAGATTTGTCTGTCACATTGACAATGAATACCGAAGAATCAAGCACAAGAAAGGGATTAGAATCATCATAAACAGGGCATTTATATTCCGACTCTAAACTAGAAAATTAACATAGCGGACAGGTCACTGTCTCTCGACCTTCATCTCTATTTGCAATTCCAATGAGTAATGCTTGTTTATTTTCCGAAGAAGAGCTCCAGCGCTGCATGTTTTAGCAAATTGAATGTGACACAGGGCTTAAAGCTACATGGTGATTGCCTTGGTCACTGCGGTGTTTATTTTCAGTCTGGTTCTTGGGTCTTTGCACAGCTTTTTCTCTTATCGCTCTAAGATCTCGCGTAAAATGTTAACCCATTCCCAGATATAAAATCAGTTTGCAATACAAATCAGCTCAATGAACTGTGTCGGTAAAGCTAAAATATTATCTTCCAAAGCCTTTTATACATTTAATTTAATTATGTATCAGAATTACAAGCTGAGCTCTGTTAAGTGCCTCGATAAACATGAATCTGTTGTCATCTTGAAATGTACTTATTCAAGATAGTTATCACCCTAACAAATCTTATTTCATTTCATTTTACTGTACAATATTACATTCTGTTCTTGTATATATCATATTCTATTTACGTGTATATAGACTTCTTGCACAATTTTTTTTATTGTATTTTTGTATTTTATTGTATGTTGCATCGTTGAAGGAGCTCGGGTCATAAGATTTCCATTACCATTTCTACACTGTAGCTTATGTGCATATCAAATCAAATCAAGTTTTATTTATATAGCACATTTATAAACGATTTTTGGTCGAGCCAAAGTGCTGTACATAAAATAAAAATAGCCTACAGTAGAGACACTTTACAGCAAATACAACAGCACAGATTGTTCAGAATATCAGTATGAGAAAAACGACACCCTCTGTCCTTAGACCCTCACATCGTACAAGGAAAAACTTCCAGAGAAAAACCCACAGTTTAAGGGGAAAAAAATGGGAGAAACCTCAGGGAGAGCAACAGAGGAGGGATCCCTCTCCCAGGACGGACAGACGTGCAATAGATGCCATGTGTAAATCGAAGAGATAATACATTTTACAGCATATAGACCGAATGTTAGGAAATGCATGTGTCTGTAATAAGAAGATGAATCCACGAGGATGTCAGCTACAATCCTGTGGAAGCCATCAGGGAAGCAGCATGACGAGACCCCTATATGACATTAAAACCTTTGAAATTGAAATATTTTGTTGTGTTTATCCTCAGCTTCACGAGAGCAGCTACGATGCAGGAAAAGCTCTCCAACGCCTGGTGAAGAAGCCCGTACCCAAACTGATAGAGAAGTGCTGGTCTGAGGATGAAGTGGTAAGAGAACCTCACCTTTTAATATGGAAATGCATTAATATGGTGCTAGACAACATAGAGTTATGGATATACTAAAGCAATGGAGTTTGTCTGATGTTGATATTAATTGCGTGGGTGCCTGCTGTCCATCAGAGCTGTCTTTGCGTCTTTAGAGGGAGCTGTTGAGAGGGAGTTTAAACAGGCTGCCCTTGGCCCAGTCTCACTAGACATCAGTAAAAGCACTCGTCAGTTTCCAGCTCCTCTAAGGCCCAAGAGCAGCTGCATCCTGTTTATCAACCACAGAATAAATCTTGAGTGTGGAAGTCTGGAAAGGGGAAAAAAGATTGAGCGCTGGTAATGTTAGCCTCCATTTGAATTTAGATGTGAATTTCACCACAGCTGTTGAAGGGCTGAAATCAGAAAATGGCAGCCCTTCTTCC
Organism: Gymnodraco acuticeps; assembly: GCF_902827175.1. Classification (NCBI taxonomy): domain Eukaryota; kingdom Metazoa; phylum Chordata; class Actinopteri; order Perciformes; family Bathydraconidae; genus Gymnodraco; species Gymnodraco acuticeps. The sequence goes on from NW_022992351.1 coordinate 4,021,931, forward strand.
CGATCAGCACGTTGTGAAGCGGGTGGGAGGAAAGTGCTGGATAACACCATGTCAGAACGGCTGAGAGCTGCTGCTTTCGACTTGATGCTTTATGACACACTGCACTACATGTTAGTACACACAATCCTTTTTAAAGATAACACTGCTGACTGATCGGACTGAAGATCTTAGAAAACACAAGGCTGTGTTAGTGTTTCCTCCTCCTCTGTGCGAATTTCCACTTTGATATTGTTTGGTAATGCTGACGCTTGGCAGTCTTTTGTTGAGCTTTGAATCCAGCAGCTCAGATCCAGAGGAAGTGAATGGGTGTATTTATCTTGTAATTGAACTGGATGGGCACATTTGAATAAAGCCAGAGCTCACTGCAGGACCGCAGCGAATCACAACAAATTAACTCAGGCATCCTTTTCTCGGCTAGTTATGAGTTTGCCTTTATTTATGCATACTCGCCGGCGACAAGCTTAACTGCTGTGTGAAGATGATCAGAGTTCTGAGCGGCCATGTTGATGATGCTTTACTGCCACGTCCACCACAGCAGGTCGACCACAGACCCCAGCCAAAGGAGCACAGGGGGGCTCAATAGTAGGAGCTGTTAGTCAATCCAGAAAATAAAGCGGTCACTTCAGTTATTCACTTATGGGTTTTAGAACTGTCCTATCCAGTGGGACATGCGTGCTGCACAAATTATATAAAAACAATTACACTATTTACATTACCTTAAACCTAGTTTTGATTTATGGCTGACATGTACACAACAATAGTAACAATAGACATAGCATAGAACATGTACATTAGCACATATATGTTTTTTGCCATGTCCTGTGTCCTTTTTCTACTTCATATTAGAACAGAAATCACATGTAAAACAAAAGAAATATTGAAATTTAGATTAAATAATTTTGTAAAATGTGTAGAAAAACTTTATTAGTCCTTACTGATAATTTTATTAAAAGGAATGCACAAAATATGGCACTGAATAACTGAAAACCAAACCGCATTGGCCTAAACGTTCCAATGGTTTTCATACAGAATAATAATTGTAACTCAGATTTACGTGTTAACTACCTTGTTTTTTTTATTTGCTCAATGAACTACACGTATTTTTTCCCTCCATCCCTACAGTTAAAATACTATGTTCATATTATTGCAATATTATGTCACTCAATGACGATTGTGTTATTGCCCAGCCCTGGGTCCTCAGCATATTTAATTATTTCTGTTACTCGGGTCAAGGTGACTCCACCAACACTTCACAGAGGGGCTTCATCTTGTTCAGACAGCATCATGTAACTGAAGTGGAGGAGCTGTTGTGTGTGTGAGAGTCCAGTACTCTGTGTTACCCATGTTCAGTGTCTGTGGGTGGAGGCTCAGCAGGCTGTTGGTGCTCCACCTGCCCCACAGCAGCGTGTCTCTGTCCGGCCAAGGACGAAACACACTTCCCTGTGATCCGATCACCAGTTGTGCCTTTTCAGCCCCGCAGCCTTGAGGGACAGGTGTAAATGCAGCACCAACCCTGACACACTCTCAGAAACCAGCCCTGCTGCTCTTCATTTATTTATCCGCCCTTCCTCCCTCTCATCCCCTCCAGGACGGGCTTCATTATTCCTGCCTGCATTCCTTCAGAGATGTGAATAAAAGTGACAGCGGGGGCTGCTGAAATGACAGCATCAGCCTGTCTGCAGGGTCACTTGTCACCCTCCCCCCTTTGACTTCTCTTGCCACCCCCCCCCACACCACCTCTCATGTGCAGCTGCTGCCACATAGCACATCATCTGAACTCTACCTCTAAAACATTTCATAATTTAAAAGGGAAATAACTCCCTTTGCAATTTCTAGCTGTTTCATTTTTGTGGGAGTGACAGTGTTGAAGGGGGGATTTTATTTAATTGTTATTGTCTTCTAGCAGGCACAGAGAATCATTTCAATTCAGTAAGATGTGCTGCTTTCACCAACGGATCGATCTTTCATTGTGAGATTATTATTACAACTTTCAGAAATTGAAAATCCATCACCGTGATGTGAGCAGCACTCTGTTTCATGCATCAGTGATGATTATAGATTACACCAAAGAACAATATCTCAATTGTTACAAAACAAATTAATATACAACTGTAAATATTTCACCCGGATCATCTAGAGCAGGAGTGTCAAACTCAAGGCCCGGGGGCCAAATCTGGCCCGCAACTTCATTTTATGTGGCCCTGCAAGAGCTTGCAAAGAATATAATACGTTTATTATACAGTTACATGCCGCTTTACAGAAGCACGTTGCCAATAAACTACATGTCCCACAATGCATCTCATTTTGTGACATGCACACTGAAGAGACTTGCAATTATTTGCCCTAGACTTTTGCCTTCAGACGTAGTTCATTATGAAGTTATTACCTTATCCGATAATAATCCAATGCAGAGGCAATAATGTAATATAATACATTATTTTATATATCTTATATATTTATATAGTCTTAAAGTTACAACCGGCGCTTTGATTGCAACGATAATGCTAATGTGGCCCGCGATGAAATTGAGTTTGACACCCCTGATCTAGAGTCTAACCTCCTTGTAGCTGTCGAGGCTAGAGCAGTGTTTGATTTAAGCACTACGAAAAAAAGAGAAAATGAAATGTGTTATTATACCAGACATTCAGACATGGAGTAGTCCTCTGCTTTTTCTAAAGTCTAACGGAGAGACGCATTCCCACAACAACACTCTGTGTTTTATCAGAAACCAAATCAATGCTCACTGCCCACTCTCTTTCCCTCCTTTTGATTTTGCAATTCTCTCAACGGCAAAAAATACAATTTTTAAACCGGGAACCAAAAGCACTTAAAGTGAAAAGCAACAAGTTGTTTATTAAAGTTGCAATTCAAGCAAGCTACATTTATTCATTATGTATTCTATAGGTATAGTTAAATCTGTTATATTATTATATACAGCTACTGTGATAGACCTAAATACCTACTGCTGTTTCCACTGCCTAGATCTTCTTTATTTAAATATGCAAAGTCTCCCATGTCCACCTCTTACCACACAATCCTTCCTTTATCATCTCAAATATTATTTTTAAGTTCAGTAAGTTGATGAACTGTGGTTGAATAAAACATTTATAAAAAAAACAAAATATGACCACAAATGCATTTAAATATAACCTATATACTTGTACAATATTAAAAAATGATATCTAATATTCGACGCAAATATTAAACCTTAGATTCTCACCTAGCCTCAGGTTATTTTGTCTGATGTTCAACCCATAAATCTTAAGATATGATTTCCCTTAAACTCAAAGTATCATATGACTTGATTATTCTCTATCGCTTGTTTATTATTTAGATACAGTCTGAGTGTCTCAATAAATCTCCATCTCCTCTCCCGTCTCAATAAGTCTGAATAGATAAACCTTTAGTATTACATCTTCTGTACCTGCAGACTTGGCGAAGGTCACTGAAGGATTCCTGCTCTCTTTACATGAAGCTGCTGTCAGCCCTGATTGTAAATAAGTGGTGCTAATAATGCATCGGCCAACAGGAGGTGCCATATAAACAATGGGCAGCAGCCTCCTCCTCGCTGTGTGTCGCCATGTCAGAGACGGAGGGGCTGATCTATGACTGCTGCGGGGCGGCAGGTCTATTCCTCCGCCAGCTGCACCGTGCCACGGCTTATCTCCGCCTGCGTCTTTAGCTGATGGATGACTGAAGCAGGCTGCCGGCAGCACAGAGGCGGGAGGGGAGGGAGGAAGATGAGGGGAAGGCAGAGAGAGTAGCGGCCCCCCAGTGGCTGAACACAAGCCTACAGACCAGAAAACACACCGCACAACCGAAAACACCACAGGCAGATAAAACACAACGCCCCGCATCCCCTGCTGCAGGCTGTGGATTATTTAAAAGTTAGATGAGCAGCTTTACTTGGCTGTTTCTCGTCTGCCGAGGGAGCGTTGTCTGCTGCATCAAGGATTTATTGTCAACAGTGCATTTTATTACCCTTATGGTGCAGTGCCAGCAATGCTTTTTAGGGTTGTTTAGTAACTAAATAGCAGGCAGGATGGGTGTGTGCTGGAATTTCCTGTCACCCCTTATGTCAGTATGAGCGAAGGAAAGCAGAGGACGTTACTCTGCCTGCCTTAAACTGGCAATATGTCTTCAAGTTTGGTATTTGGTAAATATAAAAACAGGATTTGTTTGTCGGTAAAAGCATTTTTAATCAAAACGTATAACTCTTGAACCATATAAAAACATTTTCTAAACATAGGTCTTTGTTTTTATTTACAGTGTCAGTGCAAAGAGGATGTGGGTAGTCTAGAGTCATTGCAGTCTCCCCTCTCTTCTTAAAGCATGTTGTGATTTCCTGTCGGCACACCGTGGCTAATCTTTTCACTATCTGATATGTTATAACAGACAGCAGTGTGATTTCCGTTGCTTTTGGCTAGTTGACTGATTGTCCTCCCCCCTCGGGGGTTCACACACTGCAGGCTTTAAAAAAGGTCAGCTTTTAACAACAAGTCAAGTATAATAGCTCCATATTGAGTGAAAGTGGCTTTGTTTGCTGTTGGCTGGCTTGTGTCTGTGTTTTCATTGAATGACATTTAGAAAGGAATTATGTTCCATGTCTTAGCCTGCACCCTGTTGGTCGTCATGATACCATCTTAGCACGTTTGTCTGCTTTATCTTAACCAGTTTTACAACTCCCAACAATCAACTCTGGAGCAGGAAGTGCGCACACACAACAATGGCCTATTGAATCATTTTTTTCTGGACCTCCTCCTCCTTTTATATGTCTCCTCTCCTGCCTCACAATAGTGCTCTGTTAGTCTCCGAGGGGAAACTTGGGGCGGGTGAAAAGCGCCAGCTCCCTGGAACACACTCGCAGAGAGAAGCCTGTTGTTTTTGCTCAGCGGATGGCCATTTGGTAGCGCTTCCACCCAGCCCCCCCCCTCCTCCTCATCCCATCGTTCTCTCTCTCTCTCTCGCGCTCTCTCTCTCTCTCTCTCGCGCTCTCTCTCTCTCTCTCTCTCTCTCTCTCTCTCTCTCTCCTCTCTCCCCGGCCCTCTCAGCCCCTCCTCTGCCACTGTGTTTCCTAGCAACGCAGGGCTGGAGCAATAGGAGCAGGGGCAGAGCGATTCAGGGAGCAGATTGGCGGATGATTTATTAGCTGGGCTGTAGAGCAGTGAGCCCAGGCAGCTGAAATGGAGCCTTAAACTGGAGCCGACGTGTGGAGAGGGGAGGGGGGAGCCAGCGAGAGAAAGAAAACAGAAGAGAGGGGGGAGGAGAGAGGGATCATGCACACAGCTTCTCTATGGAGACAGACGCACAGGCTGTGTAAATAGTACAGTCAGGGAACATAATTAAGGGGACATAATTAGGACAGACACACAGGCTGTATGGGCAGGTCTAATCATTGACTAGTGCTGCCGTCACTGCAAGGAAAGAAATCTCAATCGCAACTCCTCTCCAGTTGTAGTGCTTCGGTGATGAAACCGAACTCAATCCTGTCAGCAGAATCCCCGTCCGTCTTAAAAAAATAAGCTACCTCTGAAAATACTCATCTCGAATTCTTTCTCTCTCTCTCTCTCCATCCTTTGTACCTCTTTCTTAAAAAACTACATTTTATAAAACAGTCATTAGCTACGCACTTAGATTCAACTCCATGACTTGTATTGGCTGGAAAAAGGAGCTGATTTCTTCAAGTAAATGTTTACTTAATTTTGTCATCGCCTGTCAAAGTAGTAATGTAGATCCTCTGAATCTCTGCCCTTCTCTGTGGAAGTTTGACTGACAGTCCAAACGGTAATCTGCTCCTCACCCCTTCGAGTGGTCGGATATGGGTGTCGGATGTTTTGGGGGGAGCACTTGTGTTGGAGACGGCTCCATCTACTGGCTAATCAACTGCTACACCTTCAGTCTGATTAATGCAAATGAACTGCTGTCTCATGTAATGAGGACCGGCTTCTTCTATTCAGCTGTCAGCTGTTAAACGTCTAGATTTCATTCAGGCCTGTCATTTTGGATTATTTAGTCTGGTTTAACTCGGACTACCTTTTATATTTTGTCCCTCACCATAAGGCAGTTAAACTTTGTGAGACTATTGACATTGTTTGTGTAATTGAGATAAACACAGTCATTCCTTCCTGTTGTTTATATAGGTCTGTTTTTCTCGCCTGTAATTATCCCTCCTAAAAAGACAGTTGTGTTTAGCAGCTGGCTGTGTTACTTCTGTACATTTGGCCTTTTGTTCCCCATCAAAATCTGGGTATGTAAACTGTGGTTACATAACGCACTGTTTATGGCATGGAAAATCTCCTGTCCCTCAGGACATACTCCGTGTCTGGTTTTCCTTCTCACTTGTCTCTTTCCACCATGTCCAGACCTTTCTCCACACAAATTGTATCAGCCTGCCTCCCCTCTCCGGCTGGCAGCTAGTAGAGTTTGTGCCTCTGTGTGCGTGCTTACCCAAAGCTCTGAATGCATTTAAAGGAGTGCTGTGCTTTCTGTTCCAATGAAGTGGGCAGTTTTGGTGTAGTCTTTGTAACAAACATGGGCCTGGTTTTCCTGTGTGGGGGTAGAGACATAAAGCCTGCTCATGCTGTGTTAGAGGATCAAGAAGAGGCTGAAATGAGCGCTGTGCTCGGCACAAACATGAAGCACAGGAATCCACTCCGTGTTTTCCAGCCTGCTGCGAACCAGAGGCTCTCTTGCAGAAAGATCACATGTAAAGCCTTCCCCTTTGTAGTGGAAGAGCAGAGAGTGACAAGCTATTTCTTGCTTGTAAAAGAAAAGCAGGAAAAAAGCGATTTAACGTCAGAGACATTGTGGATTTTCTCCCTAATTCTTCCTATATCTGTGGCTGGACGTAGAGGTTTGTGCCCTGCTCCTTGAGGACTTTTATCTGCTTTTTGCTGGAGTTACTTGGTGGAAACGGTTGGCTGAGATCACTGAGAGACGGGGCTCGCCTCTGGAACAAGAAAGTAAATCTGTTGGTTGTCTGCTTCGCTGGTTATGAATGTTTTCAGCCTCCGCTATTCATGGCTCGCGGTCTGTGGCTCTTAAAGGAGAAGAAATACATTTAGGTAGTTCAGCTTTTTGCTATTTATCCATTTGTGATGTTGTTTTTGTGCTCAGTGAGCTGAGGTGGTATGTTCACATTGCCTTTTCCTGGGAGATTAAATCTGATGTTATAAAGTAGCAATTTCTGTCATCATGCCTTTCAATTCCTTTTACTCATGTAAGGGTATATTTGTTGATTTTAATTTTTGACATGTTTCCTGTGCTTTTTAAATTGCCAAAAAATACAGACGTAAATAGAAACTGTCTAGCATGCACAGTGAGGCATCTTCATGCTTTTAAACTCTCAAGTTTAGGCTCTGACTTCAACTTTGAATTTGTACTAACAACACATTCAACATGTATACTGTCATGTATGTTTTTATATTAGATTACATTTTCTTCAACAGTTTTTTCTCTCTAAATGAAAAGATGGGCTTAATCTCAGCGTCGCACTCTGCTTTACTTGTCATTTCCTCTCTCGTTTTGCTCTGACATGGCTGTGTTTTCTCCAGAGTTTCAACGGCGACAGAGGTTTCTAGATACACATCAAACCTCAGACTAGCAAAAGGAAAACAATGTTTTTTTGGTGTGGTGTCAGCCTCTAACTTAATGTGGTTGCAGTTTAGCTGACTTCACGGATACTAACTGGTCTCTTTTTTCCTCCCTCTTCCTCTGTGAAAAATTGCAGAAGCGCTTCATTAAAGGGTTGAGACAGTTCGGCAAAAACTTCTTCAGGATCCGGAAAGAGCTGCTGCCCAACAAAGAAACGGTAAGACCTTTACATTTTGTCTATACTGTGGAACTTTTTCGCTGTGTGTTTCATTTGTTTTATACCCACTAAAGTACGAGCTACATGTGGTTTGCTCGTAACTAATGGAAGACGCAGGCAGTAAAAATGTTTTAGTGATCATTTGAGCTGTCTTCTAACCAGAGGCCTTATTGATAAGAAGTCCTTCCAGCCAACAACTGAGCTGCATCATTGTCAGATCTAGGCTTAATGCTGTGTGTGAAAAAATGGCGTTATACCTAAAAAGAGAAAAGGCTTCATTTTCCTTACAGATGCCACTGAAACTACATGCTGAACATTAATTAGCACCCTCTGTTAGCAAGTAGTAAACAAGCTGTGCAGATGTGATGTGAGCCACTGTGTTAAAGCAGATCTCAGACCTGCTCTATCTCATGATTGTAAGTGTTTCAGCATCACTTAAGACTTTTGGAGTAGTTAACTCTAAGGTGTAGCATAATGGCTCTCACAAGGATTCAAAAGCAGGTTAACATTGGAGCCTTTTGAAGTGAATAACAGTAACAACTTCTCTAATAGTTGTGCTGAAAACCTTTGTATTTTGTATGTCAAAGTGGCAACTTGAAGATCAATTATAGAGACTGAAGACACATGCCTTTCTTTATAAAATCCAACTTCCCTCACTCCAAAATGGTGTTGCTTTCAAGAGTAAGTCATTGTAGTTAAAGACCTGAAAATTAAAACTTGCACCACTAATGTAGCATTGAGCACCTTCTACTGTGAACACAGATTATTGTGTGCTTAACTATCTGAAAGGGTACATTATAATCTGTGTTGAGCATTATACTTCTTATTTCCTGGTAGTTTTAAGAACACTGACAAACATTTTGTTAAAGAGGACAGTGATTCAATATCCGCTGTGCTATGAGGAACTGTTTGTTGTTCATGTACACGGGGAGAAGGACGTCAGTTTCACTCCTGTGAGTGTGCGTGCGTCAATGTGTTAATCATTACTGAACTGTGACTTGTTTCATGGTACAAGTGGGTCAAATCCAGGACTAGCAATCATAAACAACAGCCAGGCTTTTAAAATGTGATAATCGTGTTGGAAACAAAAACATAGCAACCACCCAGACTGTGTTGTTGCTATTCAAACGGTCTTGCAGCGTTTCACTAGCATCTCTTTCTCGTTATATCTGCATAAGGAAAACTGTAAGTGAGGTGTTTGGTTTTGATCTCGACTACTAAGGAAACATGCTGTATATGTTTCATGTTCTGCAGAGTCCTCCACACCTTTGACTAAGCTGTTAAATTATTCCTAGCATTTTGATTCATAAAGCAATGCAGACCTTGCTGTTTTCTGTCGTGCTGCTCCTGCTGGAAGTGCACCCATACAGCGCTGACACACACATCAAAGGAAAATCAGAGGTGTTTGTTATACTTCTCGCCACTTCATGTCCTCGTCTGCTGTAAGCTGAGGATATGTCGGCCCTGCTCCTCAAACACCCCCTACATTTCATGTCATATTTTTACTCAAAAATTCTTTACTGTCACCTCCTTTGTGCTACATGCTTTATTCCTCAAAGCCAATTTGAACCTCTTGAATAAGAGATTAAAGTGTACGAATACAGTTTCCTCAAAGACTTTTCTTCAATTATTCTTGCTGGTTTTGAAATATACGACTAGTCCAGTTGATTGGCTATAAAGGTGGTATTAATATAATTCAACCTGGAGGGGGAGTCTGCTTGGCAGGAGAGGTAATAGACCTCCTCCAGGATCACAGCCTGCCACCACCACAGAGAAGAGAGAGATTAATTTCCCCCCAACAAATGGAAAATAAACTGCCCTTTAAACATATGAAAAGAGGAGAAATGGACTGGGAGAGCATGGGGAGGGTAGCAGCGACCGGAGGAGAAGGGGTGAAGTGGGGCGTTAGCTCAATGAAGACACTGAAAAGCCTGGTTTAAAGTTTATTTTGTTCTGTGTGACAACAAAATAAACTGTTTCTTTATGATTAAACTTACTTTTGTGCTATCGTACTGATCTGACCGAGTGCCAGTCAATACCCCGAGGAAAGCTCTATTTATTTTTGTACCTTCTCAATCCAAAATCCTATCTGTGAAACATGAGCACAACAAGCTATTTTAGGTCCTGAGATTTTCCCATTATCTCCAGTCACAGGCACGCATTTCTGTCATTCCACTGGCATGCCAAGCCTTCAAAAAAGAAGCTGTAGCTGCAGAAAAATAACTATGTTCCTTCCTTAAGTCCTACACAAACCACTGTCGTTGAGCAAGAGCGCAAAGCATAAAACCCTTTGTGCTGATATCCAGAGGTCCGGTACCGTGTGTCTGCCCCTTATTTTCCTACCACTACCCCTGAAGTGCCAGCGCGCCTGAAACACCCGGTGCCAAGGGTAAGCACCCCGCGCTGTGTAAACACACCGGGCCTGACTAGCACTCAGGAATGCTTTATATAAAGTCACATAAAGGCCCCGAGGGGGGAGTGGGTGTGTCGTCTGACCGTCTGCTACTCGCTTTGCTGCCACCATTTCCTTCAGAGGACGTCATGCAACATGAGCTTCCAGTGTTTAAACAACTAAATGTGCTGAAATGGCAGATCCGATTGCTCCACTCCTGATATTTTCACTGAGGAGGTTTTCGGGGATAGCAACACATGGTATTTGCAGAAAACATTTGTATCAGTTTCAGCTCCTTCTGATACATCTAAACAGAAGAGTTGATATTTGAAAAAAGAGTTACAAAGTGTTGGCTTTTCAACTGTCGATAGGCCCAAACTTTTTCATTGGTGGAAAATGTTCCCAAGTTAAATGTTAAGAAATGAATGTTGAATAAGGATTGCATAAACTCTTTTGTTTGTATTAATTTGTTACATTTTTATAATTTTAGGGACAAGGCTTTTCTCAGTGTCAATATGGATCACTGATTAAAAGAAACCTCAAAAGTCAACTCATGTCTAAAAATGGATTCATTACAGCTAGTGTTTTCGTGTTCTGTGAGAAGTGTTACAAGTTACACGAAACACGTACAAGCAATTTATTTACTTTCTGTTCAAATATCATTGTATTATGTATTTATAGATCATAACAATGTTTTACAATAGCACACAGAGCAACCATAATCTAATAAACTCCATAAAGCTTTTGTTTTATGATTGTAAATTATTGTTGATAGCTTTGTGCATGCCCGAATGTTTATCAGTTCAGTTTCCCCCGAGGCTCCGTTCCTGCATCCTGTTGTTTATTATCTTGTGACTGCTCCTCTAAAAATATGAAAGTTCATTCAATAAATTGGTACAGAATAAGCATAAGCACAAAAAATGGGATATTATTCAAGTCATACTTTGTATAATGATAAAGTCAATATTTATTAAGAAAAGTTTAGTTATATTCATCTATATAGAAATATAACACAGTTTCAGTAATACATTCACAACATCAGCTGTAAGTGATATTTACTATAGGACGGGCGAAACATGATTCTAAGAAACCTTTAGTGCTGCTGTTTCCTGTCAGTGTGTTAGAATGGTTCATGTTAACGTCACTAGTCAAACAAGTGTTCTTAGATGGCAGTTTAATAAAACAGCTGGGAAAAGCTGAAAAAATGACCCCTTCATTTTTCAGTCGTACTTGTAGCAGGTGACGGAACAGGTCGGTACACGAAGGGCACTGTGACCGTAGAGCATGTTAATAATTTTAAATTAATATAGACGACCCCAGCTTTAAAATCGTGCCTTGCTTGTGCTGAGCGGCTCTTGCAGCATCTTATCCTCTCCCCTCACCCTACCCCACCCCGGGCCCTGTCATTTACAGGATGGCCGACAGGAGAACAGTGTTCTCAACACAACCTCACAGCAGATGTTTGCCCCGGTACAATCTGTACAAACTTCAAATTGAATCCATTGCCATGTCCTCAGCTCCGAGCCAGAACCTTGGGGATGACTGTGATTATAAATACTTTGGTTCAAACACTAATTAAAGCAGCTACAAACTACAGGGGCCTGGTCCATTTGGCAGCCGCTCTCATTAGTGCGACAGAACGTTTCTGCGTTTGGTAAATGATATAAGTTGTTTAGGCATCGAAATTGATGTTCTTTTAGCGACCACCGGCAATTTAGCACAGCAGAGTGTGTAGCCTAATAGACGGAGAACCGGGGCTCCTTGTGTAATTGAGTTCTTTGGTAGTTTCATGTTGTGGTTTTTGGGGGAACCACCTTATCAGCAGAACACGTAGGAGCAACCCTCCATCAGAAAGGCACTGTTGCCATCCAATCTGCTTTCATTGGCAAAAGCGCTTACAGCAGGAAAAACACGAGTGCTGATTCTTCAGCATGTGCATCCCTGACCTGTGAAAGCAGAGCTTATTCAGTCATTCTCCAGCAGAAAGGCGCTGCGCAGCAGGGATGGCTGTCTATTTAAACGCTTTTCACACGCACTCTGCTCCACAAGCCAAGGCCCTTTCACTATTCAGTCACAAAAAATATATATTTGATTTAATCCAGTATTCATATTCAATTTGCAGGAATGTTTTTTAACGTTTTATCTGCATATTATGTGAAAAATACTATTGAACTGAAGTAATAGAGCATTATTTTAATCATCAATATCCTTTAATGGTTACTTTAATAGGAATGGGGTCATTAGGCTCAAGACAAATAAACATGCAATTTTTCAATTCAATGTCAAATGGCCCTGCAGGCATCACAAACACACCTCTGACCTGCTTAACCACACTGGCAATTACAAAGTCACCCCCTACAGTTACAGTCAGCATGAGGATGATGTAAAAGTCAAGCACCACTCACTGAAACGATACTGTTCAACCTGTCACGGCTGATGAAGAATACCTAGTCCAGGGGTCGAGCACATACATAATTAAACCCTGGTTTGATTTAGCTCAGAGAAATATGTCTCCCTTCACCTCGCTGACATTAATCAAGAAGCAGTTCTCCCTCCTCCGGCTGTAGACTGTGCAGAAGCAGGAGGAGCGCAGGATCATGCAGCACTAATGGATGTTTAGACGGCTCACTATCAGCCACCAGAACCCAGAAACCACTTGCGCAGCAGCTAAACTGCTACCTTCTAGTTTTTAGCAGACATTATTATTGGCAGTTGTTGTGGTGAGATTCAATGTCAATTGTCCATTGTTGTCCACTGCTGGCTCTTTATTCCTCCCTCTCGGCCCTCCCCCTCCTCAGCTCGCCCCTGTTCTCTCCTCCTTCCCCTGCTCTTGCCAGTAACGGCCTTAACCGTTTGGCTTCATGTCAAAGCAGGGGCCTTTTGTGGCTCTGTCACAAATCTGCCAGGAAAAACAGAAACCATCTGTTCGGGCCTGGGCCTGAGAGGGGATGAGGGTGTAAATACACAAGTTTAGCCTTCACCCCCAGCTCTTCCCCGCACATACAGGCCCACCGAGCCCCGTGCAGGACCATGCACTCCCACTCAGCCGCAACCTGTACTCCCACCAGCAATTAAACTGTAGAGGATTCATGCTAACATACCAGTAGGAGTCTTACAAACCGTAAAATTAGATAGTTTAAAACCTGTCGACTATAGAATTACAGGGTTACATATAGTTTTTATATATAATCATATAAATACATATAAAAACTGGGTATTTTAATGGCAGAATACGATTTGTATAATACACTCCAAAGCATAGATTATTTTTAAAGGCATTTATTCTAATTAAGTAGAGTGCAAATCGTTTTACTATGGTGGAAGAACTTGTTCATCAGCGAGTGTCATGAAAACATTACTGTACATAATCTTACCTCACATCCATTTTCTCACACCATTTTAAGTGGCAATAACTGGAATGGAAGTCGTGATTGGAGGGTAAGCCCTTTCCTTGTCGGATAATCCAGTGGCCAGAAAGCTCCTGCAGAAGGAAGCAGTCTAAAAGGCGTTATAATGCTGAGCTTATGTTGTCACTATCTTATGAACTGCGGAGTGGCAGCACACTCTGTACCGCTCTGCAGTGATTTACAGGAATGGGGGGAAATTATGGTGCGGAGGACTGGGCTAATTTACATTTCGATGTCAAATATTTCCCTGAATGTTTTGCGGATACCGGTGAACTGTTTTAGTTGCAGGTTCATGGAGGGCTTTTCAGTTTTACTGTCATCTTCATTTTAAGAAGAAACAAAAACATTACTCCATAACTACGTACAAAATCACTGGCTAAACATCCAATCATGGAGAGAAAACGCTAGTTGAGGAAAGTTTAAGTGTTGGAGTGGGAATATGGCAGCATGACAAAATGACTTTGATAGAGAAAAGAACACAGGACAGTGTATGAGGGGAGAATTGTTGTCAGGGGAACCACATTTGACGTTCAGGCAGGCTAAGAGGGGTAATCTGTCGAACTCCTGTTGACTGCACTTTAGTGACAGTCATCAAATAGAAATGCACTACAGTTTGCCAGTGACTGTATGCAAAATGTGCGGACTGTTGAGCTAAAATATGTCCAATAACACATTCCTTATTTTTAACTGGCAATAACTTTTCAACTCAAAACATTTAGTCAACTTTAACAAAGCGGCTTCTTTTGTTTTCCCTTTTTCATTTATAACCTGCTCTTCGTTGCACCTGTTATTTCACATTCAAAAGCCCAAGTTAATGTTTTCATTAGCCCCTGCCTAATGTAAGGGTACTTGACACAGTGTAAGTGATGGAGAGGCAGAGTGACCTTTCCCTGCGTCTGCCAAGCTGTTGTTGGGGCCGTGTAGTTGTCAGCCTGCAGGGAGGAGGTAGAGAGGCACTGCTGAGAACAGTCATTAGACACAGAGCAAAGCCAGCGCTCGGCAACACTCGACACTTTTGATCTGCACATTTCAATTAGATTTCACATCAGGACGCCTGCCTTCCCTCAGTTAGCACCTGCGCCCTGCTTTTCCAACTGCCCGGCCGAGGGGCTGAAGAGGGGAGCACAGGGAAGGAATAGAAAGTTCTCTTACCAGCCTGAAAGAGAAGCAAAAAAACATGGCATCATAAAAGAGCTATAATCATAATTAGCTGCTCTGATCTTGGCATGAACATGGATAAACAATTGGAGATATTATAACAATATATATATATTTGTCTCTGCTTGGCTTCTACATGTAAAACCGTCTCTGTACTAAAAACCCAACTAAAGCAGTGGGTCTTGAGCACCGGCATGACACAGCACCTTAATTTACACTGAAATTTGAGAAGGTTTCATTGAGGTCAGACACCCTCAGTCAATGTTCCTGGCTCTGCTCTGCCTGATAAGACGTGAGTCCTACACTCACTAGTAGATATGAATTTCCCCTAAGAGCCACATAAAGGGAGATCTTATTAAACAAGCCTACGCCTGCTGAGTTGAGCTGTTTCTACCAATCAAAGCAGTGATTGAGACTTGACTTGTTCCTTAATGTCAAATATCCAAACGACCTGTTGAACAATAAAGGAGCAAAGGCTGGCCTATTCCTGACCTGTGTTTTCTCATATACCAGGAAACCAACTAGCCTCAAGTGTCTTTGTATTTCATGAGATAACAAATTAAAGCAGCAGTTACCCTCATGTTTTCATTAATACCAGCCTTTATACTTTGAAATTGCCACTTACAACTGTCCACCATTTCATCTTATCCTTTCCTGTTCTGTAACATTTTGGGGTAAGATGTTAAGCTGTCGCTGAAAGCCTTTAATGTATTTTAGAGAGCAATGCACTGACTATTTTATGTTGCGTTTCTCAGCTGAGGCGAAGAAGGAAAACAATCGATAGCCATTAAACCCTGGGAGCTTTGTTGAGCAGCAGTTTAACAGACCTCAGACAAAGATTACAGGTGACTTACCGCCAACCAACAAACGCACCACACCTCGATGAATTTGTGGAGGACCACTAACAAGTGAGAGGTCAGAGTAAGGGAGAAGAGGGCTAGGCCCCACAGGAAACGACATAATTGTTTCTGACTCCTGTCGCCAATTTTCAAGGCTTGTCTGTCATGAGTGCATCCGGCAAGCGTCAGTTAATATGCACAGGCTGCCTCAGCAAAGTGCTTTCTGATCCATGATTGCATGTGTTAATGTTTCAGTTGGGTATTGATTTCCTGGCGGCCTTTTGTACACTGGATTTATCCGCCTCGCTCGCTGCCAAGCGCGCTCCTACGAATGTTTGATTAAAGTTCAATTGACTCTTCCAGTGAAGGGGCGAGTAGCCATTTCACTCCCTATTTGTAGCGCCAAAGCTCTGCCTGACATGTTCTTTTGTTCCCATTCAAGCTCCTGCCACCCAGGCAGCCACCAATGCACTGATCCTAATATCCCTGCATTCACTGAGCCTCTCCACTAATCCTGGGACAGACAGGGCCACAGCATAAACATCCCGGCCAGTGACAAATCCCGGCATGGACTTGTCCACTCCATGGCCTTTCACTCTGAAATACTGTGCTGACTGCTAATGTGTATTATCCACATCATTGATCATCTGAACTGCAGATATTTCAGAGTGAAGATTTTCCAATCTTTCAACATCTCGGACAAATAGACGTGTCACCTCTTTGCGGTCAAAAGCGATGCCTCCTTTTCAATATTTTAACTGCTTGTGTTCCTGTGATATAATTGTCAGTTTTTAACTGAATGTGTTTTCTTTTTCGTTTCAGGGAGAGCTTATTACCTTCTACTACTATTGGAAGAAGACCCCCGAAGCGGCCAGTTGTCGAGCCCACCGCCGACACCGCCGCCAGCCCGTCTTCCGCCGCATCAAGACGCGAACAGCCTCTACTCCTGTCAACACTCCCTCACGCCCCCCCTCCAGCGAGTTTTGTAAGTACATTTGATCATTTCATTGGCCGTCAGAGAGGAAAGTGGGAGACATGTTGACCTGATATATTCTGGTTTTCCACGGTTGTTTGTAACATTTGTTTTCTTCCTCTCTCTTCCAGTGGACCTCAGCTCAGCCAGCGAAGATGACTTTGACAGTGAAGACAGCGAACAGGAGCTGAAGGGCTACGCCTGCCGCCACTGTTTCACTACCAGTAGGTTACCACGTTACACATTTACAGACACTCATACTGGTCAATAAGAACCTCTTTGGCTATTCCTGTCTTTATTAGCAACAGTGTGAGCTCTCACAACACATCATTGTGTGACAGATGGGCATCAGAAAATCTAATTTGATCAAATAAGACATGAGCCCCCAGCTCGTTCACCTCATTATCTTTCTACACAGCTGGCTCACAGTGCCAGGATCTGATCAGACTGCCATCACAACTAGGGTGTCTAATAACACTGATATCATGGTGTTAACCCATATGTAGACCTTATTAGTACATTACTTAAAGTGAAGATCATTTATCATTGATTCATCAACCGCATGAAAGATATTTATCTCGTTAGATGCTACAAAGTGACTTCTCTTATTTCGACTATATTATTGTGTGATCTTCTTACTACCTGTGCGAGTGTTTTTTCACAACTGTAAATGGCTTTCCTCAGCCTCCAAGGACTGGCACCACGGGGGTCGGGAGAACATCTTGCTTTGCACAGACTGCCGCATTCACTTCAAGAAGTACGGTGAGCTGCCCCCCATAGAGAAGCCTGTGGACCCGCCGCCATTTATGTTCAAACCTGTCAAAGAGGAAGAAGATGGACTCAGCGGGAAGCATAGCATGAGGACCCGACGGAACCGAGGCTCGGTGCGTACACACTCATATGTCCCTCTATTTTCACCTTCAGGAACCATAGAAGAGGTGTCCCTGGAGCCAGACGGCAAAGCAATAGGCTGCTCCTCAAGTAGCACAGGGACAGCTTTGACATTCACTGTTTCACAAATGTTGGTTTTATAAATAAAGATAGACAAAAATTGGATTGGAACTTAAATGTGGATGTCCATCTTTATTTCTTATATCCAAATATATGACACCCTCATATTCGTCATTATTCATGATTCTGTTTGTTGTTCAGATGTCGACGCTACGTAGTGGTCGTAAGAAGCAGACCAGTCCTGATGGCAGAGCCTCACCCACCAACGAGGATTTGCGCTCCAGTGGGCGTACCTCGCCCAGCGCAGCAAGTACCGACAGCACTGACAGCAAGACGGACTCCATGAAGAAGCCCAGCAAGGTAAACACAGCGCAGACCGCTGGAAACGTTGTTATTCTTTGTCTTTGTGAAGTGTCCCCTAACGGCTCTGCTTCTTTGGCTCCACAGAAGATTAAAGAAGAGGCTCCTTCACCTATGAAGAGCGCCAAGCGGCCGCGAGAGAAAGGAGCCTCAGACACAGAGGAGCCAGACAGGGCCGGCGTTAAAAAGTCCAAGACACAAGTGAGTCTGGGGTCTTTGTGATGTTCTATACTATTTTAAAGGAATGCATAGACTTGGTGTTATGATATACAGGTATTGACGATAAATGACATGTAAAAATGTACAAATACTTTTTTTTAGAAGTATAATAGAATATTATGAACATAAACCAGCCAATCCTAATTAATACCTTAACCGTTTCGTAAAAATCTGATATTGAGAGAGCCTTATTTTTTATCCTAATACCTTTCTCTGCTCTGTCCCTCAGGAGCTCAGTCGGCCAGACTCACCCTCAGAGTGCGAGGGGGAGGGTGAGGGTGAGAGCTCTGACGGGCGCAGCGTCAACGAGGAGCTCAGTAGCGACCCTAAGGACATTGACCAGGACAACCGCAGCTCCTCCCCGAGCATCCCCAGCCCGCGGGACAACGAGAGCGACTCAGACTCGTCCGCCCAGCAGCTCCTGCAGAGCCAGCACCTCCTGCAGAGCCAGCACCCCCCAGTCATCCAGTGTCAGCCCGGCCCCTCAGCCGCCCCCGCTGCACTGCCTCCACCCACAACCTCAGCCCCCTCACTGCCCCCACAGGTCTCCCCCACAGCGGCCTCCACCTCTCTACCTCCCCTGTCTCTGCCCCAGCCAAGCCCAATGTCTCTTATCCAGTCAGGAGCGTCCCACCACCCTCAAAGGCTTCCCTCTCCACATTCACCTTTGGCTCCGCCTCCTGGCCCCCCAGGTCCACCTCCGTCATTACCCAGCTCGCATCACGGGCCCATGCCTCCCATGCCCCATCCGCTGCAGCCTGGCCCCTCACACATGCCTCACCCTCACTCCATGCCCCCTCAGGGCTTCCCTTTGGGTCAGTCTCAGGTCCCACCCCTTCAAATCCCTGGCCAATCACAGCAGAGGCCGCACTCGCCTCCCTCTCAGTCCCAGTCATCCGCTCAGAGTGGATGCCAGCCTCCCAGAGAGCAGCCCCTTCCCCCCGCCCCTATGTCCATGCCTCACATCAAGCCTCCCCCAACCACACCCATCCCACAGATGCCCAACCCACAGTCTCACAAACACCCGCCCCACGCCTCAGCGCCTCCATTCCCTCAGATGCCTTCAAACCTGCCTCCACCTCCTGCCCTCAAGCCCCTCAGTTCTTTACCCATCCACCATCCTCCATTAGCACACCCCCCTCCCCTACAGCTCATGCCTCAGGGGCAGCAGCTCCAGCCTCCACCAGCCCAGCCCCCCGTTCTCACTCAGTCCCAGAACCTGCCCCCATCAGCCAGTCACCAACCTCCTCAAGCCCCTCCCCTGCCGCCCTCCTCCTCCTCCTCCGCAGCCTCACACCCCAGCGGACCCCCGCAGCCGACCTTTACGTCGCACCCTTTCAATACAGTTCTACCTCCGTCAGGCCCTCCCCCCACCTCATCAAACTCTATGCCTGGCATACAGCCGCCTTCCTCCTCCGCTCCCTCCTCCATCTCCATGCCACTGCCTGCCTCAGTCCCGTGTGCCGGCCCCGGCCCGGTACTCCCACCTGTGCACATCAAAGAGGAGCCTCTGGACGAGATGGAGGAGCCAGAGAGCCCCCCACCCCCACAGAGAAGCCCCTCCCCAGAGCCTACCATCGTCAATGTGCCCAGCCATGCCAGCCAGTCAGCACGGTACGTCTACACATACATTTCTACACAAACACAATCTGTAAGAGAGAAAAACACACACCTACACAAGATGCTATTCATCAGTACTCTGTTGAGCTGCTTACTGTCTTGTCTGGGGATGCTGATTAGCTCTCAAACACTTCCAACAACAAAGACACGCTGCCTTCAGATTTGAAGGCTTTGATGTAAGCAACAAATCGGATGTCCTCAGCAAAACAGCCATCCAAGGCCACAATTAGCCCTGAACTCTGAGAGGCTGATGGCGAGGAATTATCAGGGATGGAGAGCAGGGAGATTAATTACAGTGAGATGCGAGTGAACCGAGGCATCTGAATATGAGTATCTGTAGTTGCCTTGTGCTTAAGTGGCTCTCAGACTGCTGATGAATAGCAATGAGGGTTTTAATACATACTCAACACAGCAGCAAAAGTGAATATCAAGGGAGTTTGTGTCCTTTTGAATAATGGAGCTGTGTAAGCTAATACAAGCTATCGTTTCATCTGATGGGACATTAGCCTGCTATTCAACATGCTCAATTAAACATTTATATCTCTTTATACTATTTTGTTTGCTTTGTAACCAGTATTAATTTATGAACGGCAACATCTTTCCATTTTTCTGAGTATTGTTTTATCTTGCCCATGACCACAGGTTCTACAAGCACCTGGACCGGGGGTACAACTCGTGTGCTAGGACAGATTACTACTTCACTCCACTGGCTTCTTCGAAACTGGCCAAGAAGCGAGAGGAAGCTCTGGAGAAAGCCAAGAGGGAAGCAGAGCAGAAAGTTAGGGACGAGAAGGAGAGAGAGAGGGAGAGGGAAAAAGAGCGAGAAAGAGAGCGGGAGCGAGAAAAGGAGCATGAGCGAGCTGTGGTGAGTGCTTTTGTTTTGCTCTGCATAGTAACCATTCTTTTTCTTTTGAATCCTTCTAAACACAGTGTTTCTTTCTCTACAGAAAGCCAGTTCCTCTCATGATGGCAGGATGGGTGACCCTCATATGGGCGGCCCTGTTCACATGCGGCACCAATACGACGGGCCCCCCACTACGATCGCAGCTGTGCCTCCGTACATCGGCCCCGACACTCCTGCGCTGCGTACACTCAGCGAGTACGCCCGACCCCACGTCATGTCCCCCAACAATCGAAACCACCCGTTCTTTGTGTCCCTCAACCCCGCAGACCCGCTGCTGGCCTATCACATGCCCGGCTTGTACAATGCTGACCCGGGCATGCGGGAGCGCGAGCTACGGGAGCGAGAGATGCGCGAGAGGGAGATTCGTGAGAGGGAGCTGAGGGAGAGGATGAAACCTGGTTTCGAGGTTAAGCCTCCAGAGATGGACTCACTTCATCCTTCCACAAACCCCATGGAGCACTTTGCCCGGCATGGAGCCATCTCGTTGCCCCACATGGCCGGCCCTCACCATTTCGCAGCTTTCCATCCGGGCCTGAACCCATTAGAGCGTGAGCGACTGGCCCTCGCTGGGCCCCAGCTGCGGCCAGAAATGAGCTACCCAGAGAGGTTGGCTGCAGAGAGACTCCATGCCGAGAGGATGGCCGCAGTGGCCAACGACCCCATCGCCCGCCTACAGATGTTCAACGTCACGCCACACCACCACCAGCACTCGCATATTCACTCACACCTACACCTCCACCAGCAAGACCCTCTTCACCAAGGTAAAAGAAAGCCCTGTAGACATGCATGCAAACACCACTTATAAATACTGCATTATAACAGAGTAACTAACTTAATTCTAACAACTAGATTATATATTGTATTATATTCAAATTAATATATTAAAACATAGTTTTGCACTTTTTTGTGTGATATTCATGTCAGTATGTTATATCTTGTGCTTAAATTATGTATTTTGATATAGAAAGGGTGACAAGATAAAAAAATATATTTATAAAGTATATATAAGTAAAAGTATTTTTTAGGACCAAAAATACAGCCTAGGGGCACTCAGATAAATTGTTTCTTATTGGAGATGTGTGAAAAGCAAGTTCATATTTTATTGTCTCTGTAGGAATGTACAGCGTTGACATATGAGATTAGATTAAGGCATATTATAAACTCAGAACATTTCTGATAGAGCCAACAGATGCTTTACAGAGGATAAATATAGTAACTCTGTCCCTGCACTCTTTTGGTCAACCTTGAGAGGAGTAACATTATATTAAGCTGTGTGTTACTAATGCCCAAAGCATCTGTGATACTCTGTAATGAAATGAATGTACCATTAACCTTATTCTCTGCCCCCTTATAGGTGGGGAGTGTTTAGTGTGTCCTCCAGGCTCTGGGGGCCATCCCCTGGTAGACCCCCTCGGAGGCCCTCACCTGGCTCGCTTCCCTTACCCCCCCAACGCTCTGCTAGGCAACCCGCATGAACACGAGATGCTGCGCCACCCAGTCTTCGGTAGGCTTTCTGCCAATATCCTCTGTCATTTAAGACCATCCAATCTATCAATCTCTGCCAGATGGCCTGATCTAATCTCCTGTTTGTGCCTCCTGCAGGTACTCCATACCCCCGTGAGCTGCCGCCACAGATGTCCGCAGCCCACCAGCTGCAGGCCATGCACGCTCAGTCCGCTGAACTCCAGAGGCTGGCCATGGAGCAGCAGTGGCTGCACGGGCACCATCACATGCACGGAGGACCCATGCCTGGCCAGGAGGACTACTACAGGTACAACAAAAAATGTGATTAAAAAACCTTTGGATTAACTCACTTTATCTTTTCCATTGACTTCCGTTGCCGAATATTAACACTTTGTTGTTTGTGTTTCAGTCGGCTGAAAAAGGAGAGTGACAAGCAGCTGTAACCAGCCCGAGAGGCAGCGACTGACAGGTGCAGGACACGGGAAGATGTTACAGAGTTGTTCATTCAGTTTTGAAGAACAGAAAAGGCCAAGTGGATCGTCTGAGAATTCTTCTGATATTGGGTTTTTGTTCCCGTCAAGGACTCCTTATTTTTCTTTATTATAATTTTTCAAGACATTTACTTTCTTTGGTATATAGCCAGTAGTGACAACGTCATCAAGACTCCTGCATGACAAGCTTCCCTGACTTTTTTTTGTAGGTGCTAGAACAAGACACTGTGCTTATAAACAAAAAAAAGACAAGACCGGTCAGGCCGTTTATGGAAAAATAACAAGTGCTATCTTAAACTTAACATTTATTTTAATACATTGTTGAAGGTTTTTCATAATTTTAAGAAAAGCTACAGCATGGCGTTTTTGAGTCTGTAAATAGTATATATAAACATATAATTATTATTATAATTATTATTATTACTAGGTGTGGACTCCAAACCAAGTCGTTTCAACCTCCGATATAATTGTTTTGAAGCATTATCCCTTGTTTCAGAGGGGAGCACCATGGCATTATATGAGCAGTTCCTGAGAGAGTTGTGGTTCAGTTGTAACGTTCCTCTGACATCACTGTGTTAGATTTAGCCCCACACACACACACCATGTGAACCATAAACCTGTCACACACACATCCATTCATCACACACCTTCGACACACCGCAGGTTGTCACAATGTGTAAACTCAACATGTTGAGTTAATCATTTGAAAGACTTGAAGAGGTGACACAGAGTCACCGAGGTTTCTGTGGAGTGCACACGGAAGCCATGGATTTTAAAGAAAGAGATTGCACTGAGAGAATTTCCTTAAGCTCCACTCAATTGGTTTTATTCTTTTCGCCTTAAATCAATAAGAGTCCAGACATTGGAGTAATATTTCATTTCTTCTTTTTGTTTTTAGAGAGATTTTAATTGTGGACGCCAGAGACATATTTGGCTGAGCTGAAGACATTTTAAAATGCTTCGAGTTTTTTAAATGACCAGGACCTGAGTTTTATCTTTGTTCATTGTATCAGGAGGCTAACATGACTTCAGGATTGTTTTTAAATGTGTGAATGGTTTGTGAGTCGGTGCTATTTGTGTTGTTGACGTCCCCTTTTTCTTCACCTGGTCCGGTCACCCATGTTCGATGCAGGGCTCGTGTCCGACTGAGAATCCTCCAGCTAGGCTGTAATAATGTTCACTGTGACACTAGGGGAGGGGCCTGCCGACACGAGACCACCAGGAGCTAGAGGGTCATGATTGTGTGCGAGCGTGTGTGTTTTCCTCACAATGTTTCCGTATGCCTTGGTTCCTTAGGGATACACACACACTCCTGGGCCTCGGTGTGTGTGATTGTGTGTGCCACTGAGCTCAAGTATGTGTGTGCACATACCAGTGCACATGAGCTCAAGTATTTTATTTTTGTGTTGCTGTAGCCATGAAAGAAGTTCTGCTTTTGTTTCATGCACTAAGACTGTTTGACTGTCATGGACATTTAAAAAACTGTGGCTTTTTTTGTTTTTTACCAAATGAAGAAACTACTTTTAAAGTGACCATATCTTCCCCTTGGAGCACTATCATTTACATTTAAATGCTTGCAAATGTCATCAAACTCACGCCCCCTTTTTACAAATCCGAAAAGTCTTTGAAGCTCCGACAAGAACCCGTCTCTATGTCTTGCCATCTCCCACCGATCTACGTCTCTCCTCCTCCTCATCATCATCTTTGCCTCTTTTTCCTGACGATTCCCTTGCCTTTTACTCCCTCTTTTTGTGTCTCCAAAACCTTTGATGTTAAGTGTTGTCAATGGTTTAGCTTCTTGTTTCAAAGCGGCAATAGCAGAATGTAAATTCTGACTGCTAAGATTTATATATATACTGGTATCTTGAAGCTTATTGTATATATGAGTAGTCGCCATGGGATGACACAATGTAAACAAAAAGTAGAAATAATAAGAAATTGTGAGTCCTGTGTTCTCTCCATTTGAGTATTTTGTAATTTTTTTGAAAAATTTGTGGAATTAAAATAAACGACTAAGTTACACCACAGGAACATGTATTTTGTCTCTTGCCTTTTGATGCATCATATCAATTTCTTTGTGACCTCGTCTGTTTGTGTGCTGAGGTAGAGCACACTGCTAAATCCCATCAGCTGTGAGACACAATAATCCTGTTATAAGAGTAAACCATTTTGATTACTCACCGCTCGGTCACTAAATGGCAAAGAAAGAAAGCAGAAAACGCTTAATTCCCTCTGTTTGTTTGTTTTTCATTTGTGAAATGTGATTCTCCAGCTGAGCAGAGGGACTGATGCTGGGTCTGTCTTGATAATACTCATGTCCTACATTTGCTCTTGAATAATAGAGTTTTTGCTTGACGGGAGAAACATGTTACAGAATAGATCAAGCATTCCCGTTTCTTATTTTTTCCCCAGCCTTTCATTTTCTCAGCGACACAAACAAACACAGCTTTAGGAGATCACCCCAGCAGCAGGTAGTAAATCTGAGAGCTGAATATTGCTCTGCTATGGTATAATAACATCAAAGCCAGGCTGAGCCAGAAGGAGCACTTGCTCAGGATGAGATGCCTTGCTATCAGCGGGGCAGGGCTGTCATTTCATCCTGTGTATGTGGGGAGTGATAGACCAGCAATCTGTGATGGTGTGCCGCAGCGATGGCTGTCAGTTTGAGAGCGAGCTATTATTCTACTGCTGCTCTCTGAAATGATGCCCTGTCCTCGGTAAAATTGAGGTTCCTTGGATGCTCTATCCTGGGGCTGTCATGTGACGGCCGCCTTGTGAGGAGGTGCTCCTTGTTGTCGCCAGCTCACCTCCCCATAAGACACAACAAGACGTCAGAGCCGAGCAGCGGCGGCTGGTTGAATTATTCATATCCCCTCCTCCTCCACAGCAGCGACGAAGCGACTGTGACTTGTGTCAACTCAAATCCTTCTCATAATACTGTGTGTACCCCTCAGGCAGGCACAAGGGGATACATCTTCTCAAAGAATCTGCTCTTTCTGTCTGAATAGCAATATGTCTTGTCCTGTTCTCGCTGTGTTATTGTATATGCTGCAGCAGATCTCGGACACGGAGCCTCCTCATCCCCTCCATCGTCCTGCCTCTCCTCTCGCTCCGCTGGGCCGGCGGCTGCAGAGTGATGCCCAGTTGCAGAGGAGCCTACATGCTGTTAGTGCGTTCAGTCGGAAGGTAGCTGCGCTCCTTCAGCGGGTAGCTCAGCGGCTGCCCTGTTTATCTGAAAATGAGCTGTGCTGACACAGGAAGCAAATCTGCTTGGTGTTATTCCTCATTCAAAGTCAGAATTAAATAGGATACTAGATGTTTCATGTGTGCTATTTTACCAGACACCATCCCACTGTTTAATGTGTTTGTTGCTGAATTAAAATCAATGCTTTCATGTTTGCTCTTCAGTTGTGAACTGATATTCAGTGATTTGACAAGCAACCTGTGGTAAAAACCTCCACTCAATAAATTGAGCCCTGCTGTTGGAATTTGATGCATGCAAATACAGGTATTTACTCGTAGGATCTCAAATTCAAAAGCTTGTTTCAAACATGCATTCATGCATTTATTTAAAACGAGGTTCGCCCCTGCATTTCAAACATCTCTTTATGTATATCAATGAAACATTCGTTTTCCAAAGAAAGGTCAAGCAAGGTTTTCCCATAAAACACTGGAATGATAACTGCACCTGGGAGGATACACTTTTAAAGTCTGCTTTATGGTAAAATACTTAGATTGTCATGTTGCAGGCTGCTTTAAATAACTCTGCCTGTAAAGTCAGAGTAAAAAACAAAGCTGCCTTGCAAATAAACCTTCTGCTTCATGAAAGACAGACATTTTATTTAGATTTTAATTTAAGACCCCACATATTGTCTGGCCATCTCTTCCTCCCCCAAGCTGTGATCATCTCCACCAGAGTTCATTCTTCCAGTCTATACAGTAACAAGTGATTTCAGAGTAAACTTTGGTAACTGGAAACCGGAGAGGCTGTTGAGCCTTTTGGCACATTTTAATGATGTGATCAGGCAGGAAATGTTTTCATGATCTCAGTATAACAGAAAACACATGTTTTTTTTGTTAAGTATTGCTTTTACTTAAATACACATTCTGAAGACTTCTTCCACTGCAGATGTATACTCTTAAATGTAGCTACTTTTCATAATAAATGTAATCTAAAATAATTAACTAACCCTTTCATGCATGAATTATGAAAGCCTCACTCTGGATTTTTTTACCAAGTGTTTTTATTGCTCTTGGGGCATGAAAAACAAGATTTTAACTTTAGTATATTTTTATCTATTTTTTTCAAATTTAGAAAAAAAACGTGTTATATGTCCACTCAGGTGGACAGTATGCGTTAAAGTCTGAACTGAAAACATGTACATTTGGAAACAATTATAAATAAAGATGTGCAAACTTAAAATTACATTAGTAACGTATATTGATTTAAGGCCCAAAAAGATATTGCAAATTAAGTATTTTCAAAAAGAACAGTAGCAGTAACAGTATGAATTGTAGTTGAAATAGAAGAAGAAGAATAGAAGAATAGAATATCTTTATTGTCATCACACATCAGTGTAACGAAATTCAGTTGGCATCTCTTACTGCAGTAGGCTACATAAATAATAAATAAGAACACATCCATAAAAGCAGTGATAAAGCAGAGATATAATCAGGGTCATCACTTAAATGCACTTTACCAGAATGTTGAAATACATTTTTAAAGATTATTTAATAAATAAAAGCTACAATGTTTAAATATAAATAGTTACTAAAAATATCAGTTTGAAACTTGATTGTGACGTCACGAAGTAGACCGTAATGTAGTACCACCGTTTGGCCCATACGCTAATCTGCTCATCCGGTTGAGACCTTTATATACGGTCTATGGTTGAGGTTGAGACGTTACATTTGAGTGTGTTATGCTAGTAGAGGCTAATGTAGCTGCTAGCCTCAAGCAGAGATAAGGAGCCTGCTGAGACCACACCGACAATTTATTTTCATTTTAAAAGGTTTCAGCACCACTGATGCAGTGACATTGCTTGAGGCAATTCATACGATTTCACACAGCTCCCTCAGAAGCCACAAACATACTTTATAGGCTACAACTAGTGTTAAGCCCTATGGTTAAACCCCAAGGTCCTCGCCGGCGGGTACTTTAGTTTATTTTTTCCACGACACTGTGTCTCAGGGGATCTTAATATTTAAGAACCTATGAATGTGTTGTACCAGATTAACGGGAATAATATCAGCTAACTGACGATATAAACCATATTTACCAAAACAAAACACAAGTCTCATAAGAAGCATCTAAATGACCCCTGAGCGAAAAATGCTAACCTATTACTGCACCGATAATCACTCTTAGCTCCCTTATTACTTATCCTAGGTGCACATCCAACACAACGTTTATGATCGCAAGGAGAGACAGAATCTAACGGTGCCCACCTCAACACTGAAAGATACAAACGTTATCAACAAAAACGTACATCAAAACAAGTGGCGCTAGGTAGCCCACAACGCTAACATGGCTTACCTTTGTCTGGTCTAAACTGGTCTTCAATGGCATAAAAACGATAGTGTAGTTAATCCATAGGTTAATCCAATGTGACTGCGTCCCCTTTGAAATGTTCTGATAATCCATAAACAATAAAACAGCTTTTCCGTTGCTTGATATCAGAGCAAGCTAGCATGCGCAGAGACGACACCTTTTTTTTAACATGAGTGTGTGCGGGACGATTTCCCTTGGATTCTATTGGCTCTAACGGTCAGACAGAGATGTCACATGTCAAAATCAAACAAAGGGGGCCAGAGATATGGAAAATCCACCCAAATGGCCCCAGAAGAGGGCTTTTTTGATAAATCTGTCTAAAAAAGTCAAATATCACTTGTTTTGCATCAATTTTGATACAGGGTACTTATTATATGTTGTACTTTGGATTCCTAAAGCTTTTAGTCTACTAACCCATCATCCAAGGTTAGTTTTCAGACTATAAGTACAAAATATTTTTTGGACGGACACTATAATTTACAGTTTTTTACCATGTTCAATCTGAATTTTCTTTAAAATAAAAAACATCTATATTGATTCTGACTTTTCTACATCCAACTCACAGGTTTATCATTACTTTGAGAAAAAAGATTATGAATTTAACCCTTTTAGAAGGGAAGATATGGTCATTTGTTCTGGGAATGTCATTTTCGAGCCTGAAACCTGAAAAACAGGCTTGGGGCCTAACAGGGAACTTTCTTCATTGTAGAACTCCCTGAGACCAGAGTCACCATAAGTAGCACCACAATACATCTTGGTTGGGCACCAATACAAATATTTCTGAAACAGAAGAAGGGGCTAAACTACAGCTCTGCATACCACAGCATAATATTTCATGACCTAAAGTTGGCTGCCATTTTTATTCACCTTAATGTTCAGTTCAGGCATCAATTGTGCTGTATGACTTTTCCAGTATGTGTGTGTTTATCTCTGTATGTCTGTTTGAGTTGCTGCCTGCTGTGTGTTTGAGGCCTGGGCTGCAGCTCCCTTGCGTCTAATGATATCCTGTTCTCACATTCCTGTCATAGACGATCTGGATTCCCCCTTGTCTGCACCAGTGGATCAACCCAGTGCGGCCACTGGCCCGACCCAAGCATTCCTCACCCACTCCCAACACACACACACACACCCTTAGGAGGCCTTTGCCGACGCCTACTGCAAACTTCACACACACACTGCCTCTAGTTCTCCCACCCTCATTCTCCCTTCTGTTTCTATTGTCCTGAGTTATATTTCAGGGGAACAGCCTGTAGCCTGCAGAGGAACTCTTTGTTCAAGAAAGCGTGCCAGGTTGGGTTCCACGCTGGCAGAAGAAGGACAATGCAAGGCTCACACGCTAGACTTCCAGGCTCCTCTTTAATGTGTTGTCATAAAACATGCAGCTGGCAGAGACTTAACGTTCAGTGGGACGGCTGCAGCACACTGAGCCCTCACTGTTGCCCTTCCAACTGTCCTCGTTCATGTTTCTTTCTG
Source organism: Gymnodraco acuticeps (assembly GCF_902827175.1). Taxonomy (NCBI): domain Eukaryota; kingdom Metazoa; phylum Chordata; class Actinopteri; order Perciformes; family Bathydraconidae; genus Gymnodraco; species Gymnodraco acuticeps. Next base: position 4,051,543 of record NW_022992351.1, read on the forward strand.
CAGCGTCTGTGCACCGTCAGAGACACACAGACCTGACATTTCAGTTTCCTCACAGCACAACCTTTCAATTCAGCGTTCACCCGCTGGAAAATATGAAGAAAAAAGTGGACTGCTGGGGCTGTAGTCCACAGAAATGTCCTCTGCTGTCATCCCAAAGTATTGGGACAGTGGAGGGATGTAGGTTCTTCTGACAGGTCAAATTTATTTTGCAGATTAAAATACGACTTCAAGCTGTCTCCTGATTTACTTCTCTGCTTTATGGAAAAGAGAGGGAAAGGGATTAAAGAAACAGTCTGCATACTGCCATGTGGTTTACCCCTCTATAGTCATGAGGGTTTCATAACCTTTTATAACTGAAAAACAGGGGGGGGGGCGGGTTACCTTGGTTGTTTATTGGCTAATGGTTGCACAAGCCAAAAAAATCGTTATGACATCATAAAGTGGCCAAAATCTGATCAGCTCATTTTCAGACAGGTTTTTATATAAATGGATCAGGACAAAAAGTGAGCAAATCTTTTTTCCTGAAACTATCAGAATCACTTAAAATACATGAACAAGTGGATTTTGCATAATAGGTGAGCTTTTTTTTTTGAGTAACATGTGTATTTTGCTGCTATATCATCCATTGCACCCTTTGCAGTCAGGCAGCTTATTAACCCATAAAAGCCTTCGCTCTTCTGCTCTGCACTGCTGTAAACAATACTTGTTATACTATTGCAGCTGATGGGCTAGAATATTACATAATTATCCAAGCAAGGTTTGATTTTGTTGTCTCATTCGGAATAATAGGTATACTCGAGCATCAGTGTGCAAAGCATGAAAAAAATGCTTTTTAGAGTGCTGTTAATAGACATTGTTGTCCAACAACGCATTCAACACAGGAAATGGAGGAACTGATCACAGCTGGAAATGATTAAAGCACATTGTGTCTCCAGGAATATCTCAGAAAACACCAAATAGCAAATGAAACCTCTGAAAGATATTTAGATCTTAGAGTCTGTTTGTGAAGTTAGTAGTGACACTCCAATATTGTAGTTTGATTGACAAGCTTTGGTGAACATAATGTACTTTTATTTTAGTGGGATACTGTTAAATATAAGGATTGTTCCATAAACTGCTAAAACAAGCCATTCAGTACGGTTCATGTTATAAGGAAGTGGGAAACAGAAAATCTCTCTTCTCATTGTGTTCTTGGTTAATGAGTTATAGGATAATGGCCTAACTTTGTTTGGAGGTCACCTGTATACACACTGCAGCTGAAGTGTTAAGAACAGGATGTGCTGCTTCACAGGTTAATTAATGTAAACAGAACTTCTGCCAACAAATGATGCATATAAGACAACTAACAGGGTTTATGTGACTGTTTACTTCTTCTTTAACTAAACCCCTGTAACCCTGTTCTACACTGCATGCTCACTCCAGAGCTTAACATATTTAACAATTATTAACATTTGCACTGATAAACACTCAAACCATTTTTTCGTAGAGGAGATTGTCTGCTCCATACCATCAATTCCTGACAGTGACTTTAACATGAATGATTATATTAGTGTTAGCCTGCAAGTACCCTGTGTGTGTCTTCTTCCTTTTTGTCTCTGCTGTGCTGAAATCTGTGTCTGATGATCTCATTATCGACAGGCCTCACATTATTTTATACACCTACTTATTCTCATTAGTGCTGTAAGTAATGATTATTTAAATTATTGATTAAACATTTAGCCTTAATGTGTTGAAAAATAGCCATTACAATTTCATAGAGCCCAAGGTGTCTTCACATTTATTTGATGTCCAGCCAAAAGTAAGTGTAGTACAAAGAGCAGGGACAGCAAGAAGCTGAAACCTTTAAATGTTTAACTGAAAGGTCTTCATTCCGACTTAAAAACGTAGTTGATACATACATAAATTCATAATGTTTTTCCCTTACAAAGAAACTATTCAATTGTGTACCCATTTTAGGATTTGTTTACATTTTCCATTGACTAAAATGCTGTTTTTTCTTACTCTAAGCAACTATGTTTAATGCCGAATAAGAAGTAGACTTTTTATTCACAATTATTATTTAAAGGAACAAATATTTCAATAGTGTACTAGTGAGATATTTTCTTCAGTCACTAAGACATTTAACTTAATTCGCTCTCTGCAGGTCATACACTCTGTTAACTGTACAGATTCCAGTGTGTATCGTCTGTGTGTAATGTAATTTCATCAGGAGCACCACGGACGTGATTTCAGGATCAAATGCTGGTATCATTAGCTGACTGACCTAATATGCTTCCCCTCAGCAGCCTTCACAGTCTCCATCACTCTGGTAACCCGGGCTCGACCCTGGCCTGTCATACTTGCTGTGGTGGCTTCATAAAGCCTGCCTGTCTCAGGGTAGCAACAGCACCAAAGCTAAATAAATCACAGCCGGTAAATGGCTCCTACTCCTTAGCAATTTCCTCAGCTATCATCAGTCTGTGGGGCCAGGACTGATCGCAGGCTGTCAGACGCCTACCTTGGAGAAGCCCAGCTCTGGCTTTCTCTGCAGTGTTGGCCTCACCTCCTTTTGTTGTGAGGACCACAGCGAAGGAAAGGATGGTCCAACAAGTGGCCTGAAGGTGCATCTTGGGTTGCCATGCTGTGGCTTGGGGTCCAGAAGAGACAGGAAGCAGCCTGACCTTGTGTTTGTGTAATGGCCGCTCCTGTGATAGATGGCGTTGTCAGAGCATACACCTGCTGCGCTGTGGGGCTGTCCACTTGCCCTGACGCAGATGGATTGGCCTTTGTTTTTTCCTTTACCTCCGCTGTGTAATTCATCTCCAGTGCGAGTCTATGGAAGAGAGTGCTCTCTGGGCTGCAGGCTGATAAACTCAGCTTTCAAAGCCCAGAGGACAAGCACCATTGAGGAGATGGCAAAAGAAGATGTTTAAATGCACGCTGCTGCAGGCCTCCACCCTCACCTTGGTTATCAAAAGAAGAGGCAAGGAGCACAATATTTGCCCCTGCAGTACAATTTATCTTAGAGGAACACAGCGTCTCTGGGAAGATTCAGCAGTAATAGACCCTCTGCAGCACACAGCCATCACATATTTCACACTGAGGCTGGTTTCTCTCTACCTATTGCTTCACCACATGTTCTCTGCTCCATTTCACAACATAACACGGATGTGGGATAAAATGGCTTAAACAAAATGGACATATCTGTGCAGAAATGTTTTCCATATTCTGTTTGAATTCATCACCATGAAGAGTTCAAGTTGGCCACATTACATGATGTGGCTAGTTCAACAAATGCTAAACAAGTAAAAGAAAAACATAACATCTTTAATCCAAACAATAGAATTGGTTTCTAAATTGTAATATTTGGTCTAAGAAGGCAAGCTTTAACACTACACAATACCTTTTTTTGAGCAGATGATTAAATAAAACAAAAATAAAGAAATATACAATAACGTAAAAAAACACAAGTAGGTTTAAAAATGCAAGGTGCTTGTTAAAGGAACCAACCTAACATTTACATTAAGATAGCTGCATATGTACAGTATGTTTGCAATCAATACACAAATAGACATGACATTACATTTTTTTTAAAACATCTAAAACAACAAAATAAAATGTCTATGGTTCCCTAGGTTTTTATAGAAGTTAGGTGTTACTTTGACCTGATTCATCTGTTGGGGTCAGGCTGTCAATCTAGCTCTATTATAGGACTGCATGCAAGTATTTTAAACAAAATGTAATGACAAGAAAAGGTTGATATCTCAATGAGGATGGAAATGAATATTTGAGCATTGTGGTCCAGAGGTTTGTTGGCAGTGTTTGTGATTTGAGTATAAATCCTCCTTGCTGTGCAGTGGGCTGCTAATCAGAGGCGGTGGCTAATCCCTAGGCTGAGGTGCTTTTCACCAGCTGAGAGCAGTGAGGTGACGGACAAACTGAAGCCCCCTCGGGATGGAGGTGGGAAGCAAATCCAGGCAAATAACTGAGCCTCGAAATGAGACAAAAATAAAAGAGGCATATAGAGTATGTTTTCCTACGAAAGGAAAGTCTTCATAAAGCTTTAATACTGTGTAGGGGGACAGGTCAGTTTAATGAGGTGATGTGAAGCCTGGAAATGAATAGTGTTGTGATATCCTGCAGCACAGCAAATAGAGGCACTGGGAGCCATTGAGCTGCAGAGCCTGAGGCGCAGCACTGCAGAACAAACAGAGTGTTAGTCCACTAAATGATGCAGAATGGACGCTGGATAATCACCACATTACTCTTAAATTCTACTTTAAAGGCACCTCGTAAAGTAGACCTCACTGCATTTTCTCTATTCCAGACTACATCAATATACCGTGCAGATAATCATCTCACCATGTGATCCAAACACATGACAGGAATTATATCATAATAATCTGATTTGAATTTAATTTGATGAGTAGACGTGGTTTCTCTCTTGCACACAGAGCAGATGCATCAATAGAATATATAGAATTGGGAGGGAGGAAACCCTCTTTAATGGTCACACATGCAGAGCACACAGCACACACAGTGAAATTTGTTTGAGCGGGATACACGCCGCTCATCCTGATTATCTGTGTTCATGTTAACATTTCTCTGCAGCCCCTGGGGTTATGGAGGAACAGTGCAGGGTTTAGTGGAGCCCTCCTCCCTCCCTGTAAGCCCTCAACTCCGGTGGCTGGCTGCAGATTTAATGGGCTTACCAGCTGTTGAGGAAAAGCAGAGAGGGCTTGTGGCATATGCTCTGGTTAGAACAAAGAGCAGCGAGCACACCACACAAGCTACAAGCTGCCTGAGCTGAACGCAGGGCTGCCACAGGAGCTGCAGTTAACCATTAAACTGTTTTACAGCTTGTCTTCATTCGTTTTATTTGATTGACTTTTTGTTAATGTGCTGTTCTGGGTTTTGTATGCTTAGTGTTTTTGATAATTTCCTTTCCCTGGAAAATAATTTAAAGAAAGTAGCATTTTGGGTGTATTTTATGTGTTTGCAGGGCAGTGTATACTTTCTTGTTACCATGTGAGGTTTTACAGTAGGTATGTAAGCTGTTAATTCATGAAATGTGAGCAGAGGATGATGTATTTCCAAGGTTTTTTAAAGGCACTTGACAAGGCCGCCCTCTTCAGGGAGAGCTGTAACCCCTCCGTCTGTTTTCAATGTTCACCACGATGCTGCCAGGTTAGAAAGTGGTGCAGAGAGTCCTCTAGTGGAAAAAGTGGAAATGGATATAGCTCTCTGGAAAAGTTTATCTGTTTTTATGTAAACATGAAAAAATACACAATTTCACACGGACTGAAAGGTGTATCAAATGAATGACAATATAAAGTTAATCTCTGAATGTTTTATTTTTCAAAAGGAAGTGAAAATCGAGTTTAAATCAACGTATTTAAGCGTTCTGCCCAGAGCAATTTATTTGATTTGGCAAAGTGCTCTATTGCCTCCTTTAAATATGATCAGATTACTAGCTGAAAACAATTGACTCCTGCAAACATGTGATTCTCAACAACATGTAGATCACAATTTTATTGAGCAGAATGAGCAGTAAGGGAGTTTAATCTGCTTTAATATAATAGTATTTCCTGTAAATAACAAAATCTGACAGATGCTTTTTATACACGTATATCTGGCCAACTACTTCTACAATTACCAGCTGTTGTGGATACACATGCTGATGTAAATTATTTAGCAGTTTGCACAGTTGCTCTGTGCATATATGTGCTTCAACAGGCAGAATGTGTAAACAGTGATAGTGTTGTGTTTGTGCAGTGTGTGTGTGTGTGTGTGTGTGTGTGTGTGTGTGTGTGTGAGAGTGTGAGTGTGTGTTTTGCTCTGTTTCCTTACTGTTAGCAAACACGCTGTGGTGCCATGTTCTCCCACTCACTGCTGACAGAAACAGCTCAGTGACTGTGTGGGAGTCAAATGTGGCTGGTTTGCTAACTGTCTGTCCTCATATCAGTACAGTACAAGCTCTCTGAATCAAGGAAGCTGCCTTTTGTGTACCTGTGTGTCTGTCTGTGTAGGTGTGTATGAATAAAAGTAAGTTGTAAAAGCCTTTAAAACTCTCTTGTATTGCCTGCTCACTCTCATTAAAGAGAACATATCCTTGCACTAGCTCTGCTACAGGAAGACAGACATGTTTAAACAAACCAAATGTCTTTCAGTGGGAGCAAAAAAAAAGGAAACACTTGACATTGCGAGAGAGGGCATCCCGTGAAGGGGAATTAAGGGGAAATGAGACCAAGCGAGATGGCACTAGGTGTACAAAGGCTTATCGTGTGTAAACTCCACCACCGTTGCTTGTGAATCTCATCATGGTCGACCTTGTCTCTGGCTCTTTTAAAAGGAAGACCTTCTGTCCCGACTTGGCATCGTCTACATAACCCAGATGTTTCTTTGGTCTTTGTTGCCTGTCAGATTGGCCTGCAGTGGGGTCCGTGGCGAAATCCGAAAAAGCAGGTCTGTTTTAAAATGTATTCAGTATTTCAGTGGCACAGAGAGGACCGAAAAGCATATTAAAAAGTAGTTTTTCCCCCCAATCTCTTCTGCTGACTCTTGCTGCTTCAGTGTGTGCTCATTAGTGGAACAGAAACATAGGATTGTGAAGGTGTACCTGTCATTCAGCTCTGTAAATACGTCAATATTTGCCCAATTCATTATTTCTCTAGTATGAAGTCATGCATTTTTGTAGTTTTGGCAACCTCGTATGTGTGTGAGTGTGACTATACTGTAGCTACATTTTGTGAAAATGTGTTTTTGGCTAGGGGATATAATTTGGCATAGATTCACACATGAGCACTGAGAAAAGTAGAAATAGGCCTACACATGTCTCTGTTAGAGTTGTACACACTGTCTATATGGAAAAAAAACTATTACATGATGTACCTGTTGATACTTTTATGCAGTTCTATTGCATCTAAAATGCATTCCAACATTGATTTTGCACTTTGTTTTATGGATTTCCTTCAGCATTTTTCCCACGATGCATTTCAAAATCCTCCAGTGAATAATAGAAAATGTCTAGCAACTATAGGCCTACATATTGGATGCCTGTTTGTCCAAGGAGTGGTATCCCTCCTCAGTGGCTCTCAGAGGTTTCTCCCCATTTTTACCTGTAAAAGGGTGTTTTTGCTGCCATTCGTTTTTCTTGTCTGAAACTGTATCTGTAATATGCTGTAGCGATTGTAAAGTCGCTTGAGGCAAATTTGTGATAAAGGGTTATATACAGGGTCGGCTCTAGAACAAATCGAATGACACAATACCGTCAACAACCAACACACAAACACCAACGCAACTTCAATTTAAAAAAACATGCTGTAAAGTCTATTGACTTTCACACACATTGCAGGGGTGTAAGGCAAGGCAAGGCAAGGCAAGGCAAGGCAAGGCAAGGCAAGGCAAGGCAAGGCAAGGCAAGGCAAGGCAAGGCAAGGCAAGGCAAGGCAAGGCAAGGCAAGGCAAGGCAAGGCAAGGCAAGGCAAGGCAAGGCAAGGCAAGGCAAGGCAAGGCAAGGCAAGGCAAGGCAAGGCAAGGCAAGGCAAGGCAAGGCAAGGCAAGGCAAGGCAAGGCAAGGCAAGGCAAGGCAAGGCAAGGCAAGGCAAGGCAAGGCAAGGCAAGGCAAGGCAAGGCAAGGCAAGGCAAGGCAAGGCAAGGCAAGGCAAGGCAAGGCAAGGCAAGGCAAGGCAAGGCAAGGCAGGCAAGGCAAGGCAAGGCAAGGCAAGGCAAGGCAAGGCAAGGCAAGGCAAGGCAAGGCAAGGCAAGGCAAGGCAAGGCAAGGCAAGGCAAGGCAAGGCAAGGCAAGGCAAGGCAAGGCAAGGCAAGGCAAGGCAAGGCAAGGCAAGGCAAGGCAAGGCAAGGCAAGGCAAGGCAAGGCAAGGCAAGTTTATTTATATAGCACTTTTCAACACAAGGCAATTCAAAGTGCTTTACAAAAAATGAAAATATCATTTAAAATCAGTCATTAAAAAGAAAAGCTAATAAAATAAACATTAAAAGAAGTGATAAAAGTTACAGTGCAGTCTAAGATATGAATAGTTCAATTAAAAGCAGCGACAAAAATAAAAGTCTTCAGCCTGGATTTAAAAGTAGTCAGAGTTGCAGCGGACCTGCAGGTTTCTGGGAGTTTGTTCCAGATATTTGGAGCATAATAACTGAACGCTGCTTTACCATGTTTAGTTCTGACTCTGGGGACAGAAAGCTGACCAGTCCCTGAAGACCTGAGAGATCTGGATGGTTCATAATTTAGCAGGAGGTCAGAAATGTATTTTGGGCCTAAACCATTCAGTGCTTTATAAACCAGCAGCAGTATTTTGAAATCTATTCTTTGACACACAGGAAGCCAGTGTAAAGACTTCAGAACAGGAGTGATGTGATCCACTTTCTTAGTGTTAGTGAGGACTCCAGCAGCGGCGTTCTGAATCAGCTGCAGCTTTCTAATAGATTTTTTAGTGAGACCTGTGAAGACACCATTGCAGTAGTCGAGTCTACTGAAGATAAAAGCATGGACAAGTTTTTCCAAATCCTGCTGTGACATTAGTCTTTTAATCCTAAATATATTCTTTAGGTGATAGTAGGCTGATTTAGTAACTGTTTTAATGTGACTGTTGAAACTCAGGTCAGAGTCCATGACTACACCTAGATTTCTGGCTTTATCTGTTGTTTTGAACATTGCAGACTGAAGCTCAGCGCTAACTTTTATACGTTCTGCCTTCGCTCCAAAAACCATTACCTGAGTTTTATCTTTGTTTAATTGGAGAAAGTTCTGACACATCCAGTCATTGATTTGTTCAATGCACTTACTCAGTGTTTGAATTGGAGCATAGTCTCCTGGTGAAATTGTTACGTAAATGTGTGTGTCATCCGCATAGCTATGGTAACTTATTTTGTTGTTTTTCATTATCTGAGCCAGTGGTAGCATGTAGACGTTAAAGAGAAGAGGCCCCAAGATGGAGCCTTGAGGAACCCCACATGTCATATTTGTCAACTCAGATGTGTATTTACCTATAGAAACAAAGTTGTTTCTGTCCTTTAAGTAGGATTCAAACCAATTTAGAACTGTTTCCGAAAGTCTCACCCAGTTTTCCAGTCGGTCTAGCAATATGTTGTGGTCAACAGTGTCAAACGCAGCACTGAAATCTAATAATACTAACACTGAAGTTCTGCCACTGTCTGTGTTTAAGTGGATGTCATTAAAGACCTTTACAAGAGCAGTCTCAGTGCTGTGGTTTGGACGAAAGCCTGACTGGAACACATCGAAACAGTTATTTAAATGCAAGAAATTACTCAACTGTTGAAAAACAACTTTTTCAATGATTTTACCTAGAAATGGGAGGTTTGATATGGGCCTGTAATTGTTAATTACTGTAGCATCTAGATTATTCTTTTTTAAGAGCGGTTTAATGACTGCAGTTTTCAGGGCCTGTGGAAAAATACCTGAGTGAAGAGATTTGTTTACTATATGAAGTAGATCTGAGGCCATGCAACGAAAAACATCTTTGAAAAATCCTGTTAATATAACAATAATAATATCAAGGCAGCAGGAGGAGGATTTCAGAAGTTGTATAATGTCCTCTAGGTTTTTATCATTAATCTGATGGAATTGTGTCATGGTGTTTGAATTGATGTTAAGTGGACACAGAGACAACACATTTGCTGTACCTGATGCAGAGGCACTGACTGCTTGTCTGATTGTCTAAATTTTGTCAGTGAAAAAGGAGGCAAAATCATTGCACGCCCTGGTGGATAGAAATTCAGAGGCTACTGACACTGGGGGGTTAGTCAGTCTGTCGACGGTAGCAAACAAGGCACGTGCGTTGTTTTTGTTTTTGGTAATGATGTCAGAGAAGAACGATTGTCGTGCGTTTTTCAATTATAAAGGCCAAGTCTCTCTTTATAGATTTCAAAGTGAACCTGGAGATTTGTTTTTCGCCACCTACGTTCAGCTTTTCGACACTGTCTTTTTTCTGCTCTCACGGTCATGGCCTTTCTCCATGGAGATATTTTCTTCCCAGTCACTTCCTTTACCTTAGTTGGAGCAATGGCATCTATAACATTTTTAATTTTTTTATTAAAATGATCTACTAGCTCATTTACTGAGATGTTAGCAGGGGCAAGTGTGGAAGAAAAATTCTGAGTAAACATTTCCCTAGTGTTTTCAGTTAAATATCGCTTTGTGGTTACCTCTTTTTGAACATTTTTGTGAACAGAAATAGAGCTCTCAAAGAAAACACAGGAATGGTCAGAGAGTGCAACATCAGTCACCACAACTTTAGAGATATTCAGACCCTTTGAGATAATTAAGTCCAGAGTGTGCCCCTTATTGTGCGTGGGCTCCGTCACATGCTGAGTCAGTCCATAGCTATCAAGAACACAAAACAGTTATTTTGCCCCTCTGTCCTGGGGGTTGTCAACATGGATGTTAAAATCACCAACAATGACTAGACGGTCAAAGTCAATACACACTATAGACAGCAGTTCAGTAAAGTCATCAAAAAAGCTTGCACAGTATTTGGGTGGTCTATAGATATTTAGGAACAGAGCTCGAGAGGAGCATTTCAGCTGAAGGGCCACATACTGTATTCAAAAGAATCAAAGTTCCCATAAGATGTCTTCCTGCATTGAAGGGAATCATTGAACAGAATAGCAACTCCACCCCCTTTCTTATGCATTCTTTCCTGACTCATAAAACTAAAGTTGGGAGGTGTTGATTCGATAAGAACAGCTGCACTGTTATTTTGTTCAATCCAAGTTTCTGTTAAAAACATAAAATCGAGATTGTGCTCAGTGATAAAATCATTGATTAAAAATGTTTTTCCTGCCAAAGACCTGACATTTAATAAAGCTAGTTTAAGTTTGTTAAACACACAGTCATGTTTTTGTAACAAGCTGTGGCTGACGTGGAATCACTGCTAAATTAGATAAACTCACACAAACGTTTGAGCGTTCCTGTATCTAAGATGATTCACCGCTCTTAATCTATTACCTATCAATACAAATATCGGCAAAGCTATAGGCAGGCAGGGCCCGGCATGTCCTGGAAAGAGTTGAGAGTGCCATACGCCCTTGAGCCTGGACCCAGCACATATCAGTAAGAGTTTGTTGCATTTTGTACAAACACATCCTTATCAGGCTTCGGAGACTGCGGATGCTTTCTTGATGAAGATGGGGGAGATGGTGCGCGTCTCTGCTTCAGTGATTTTGGTGGGCGTCGTTGAGGAGCGGGGGTAAAGGACATGCTGCCAGCCCTGCGTATCGCCTTAGTTTGGTTATTGAACTCCAGGAAGGAATCGGTGCCAGCCCTGCGTGTCGCCTTCATGCGGTCATCGAACTCCAGGGGGGTGGGCGAGGGTGAAAGGGTGAGCGGAGAGTAGAGAGAGCTGGGGGATGAATGAAGAGTATCCTCAATCCTTTTATAGCGCACCTATGACTTGTGCATACATGCACGGTTGTGGCACGACCACCAAAACAGAAAAATATGGAAATAGGCCACCATATAAAAAGTGTGCAAATGTATTTAGTATCCTATCCATGTGAACATGTTTTAGGTGGGGGGTGGACCTAACATTCCACGTTACCGCTCGTTCCACACACACACAGAGCCGAGCTTGAATGAAACACAGAGACCCAGAAGTACTTGTACTGTACTGTATACAGGGCCGTGCCTGGCCAACTTGGGGCCCCAAGCGACATTGTGAGATGAGCCCCCCCCCCCAACCGACAGAAGTGAAACAATTTGTTTTGGAAGCAAAGTACTTTGCAAATATAATTCCTGTTTATTGTTATTATTATTATTATTATTATTATTATTATTATTATTATTATTATTATTATTATTATTATTATTATTATTATTATTATTATTATTATTATCAACAGTTACTTTTTTATACAGTGAGGTAAATGTGCATGTATGTCGTTCAGTACGCGTTTACAGGTGAATACGTCTGCATTTCCTGCCAAATACTAGCCTCAAAAAGATTAAAATATAATTAATGCAAATAAACTACTTCTACTAATAATAATAATAATAATAATAATAATCATAATCAATTCAATAATATAAATACTATATTATTTGATCATAATATAGTTGTAATATAGTCAAGACAAAACATGCAATCTGTATTCAAATGTAGTTCACTCTGTCAGCAATGTTTCAACCACTACACACACATTTCTATCAGTATTTCTCTGTGTTGTGGTTGACATGATGATGACTGTTGGGAGTCAAGGGGAGAGGCTGAGCATCACCATGAAATGCTGTAAAAGCTGTAAACTTTAACTGTTATGTAAGCCAACTAGACAGACAGTTTATCACTCTTCCTCCTGTGCACGGAGAACTGCGCGGAGAACTGCGCTGAGAACTGTGCACAAGCCGAGCTCATAAGCCGAGGCCCCCTGCTAACCTAACCCCATGCAGCCTGCATGATCGGCCTGTAGGGAGGGACGGCCCTGACTGTATATCATATTATTTTTGATGGCTTTACATGTATAATCAGTATAACAGATGAACAGATCGCCACTGGGCTTTCATCTAAACACACAGCCACGTAATGATAACAAAACAAAGGTCGGGGGTCATTGGTCAAGCAACACACCAATCAGAGAGCAGCAGTGAGCACACCTCAGGCTGTGTTTTATATTTGTATTCTTTATTTCTGATTTATTTCAACGTTTTCACTTATATGATTAAAAAAAAAACGGCAAAGTGGCAAGGCTTGCCCGCCCTGCGTTGGGGGGGCACAGTGACTCATTTGGGGGGAATGGCCCGCGAATGACCCCCCATGACGCCGACCCTGGTTATATAAATATGATATAGGGTACTTGACTAGACTAGGCTTAGGCCTACTTTTCCAGCACTTTGCGTACAAATCCACCTACTCAACAACAGTATGAAGTAGCAAGTAAAATAGCACTGCATTTTTAGGCCTACAGGTTAATTACAGCTAGTGACAAAAAATGGGCAGGCTACATTCTTATAGTATTTATTTTGCTCACATAAAACCAGAGCCAGCCCGACCCATTAAGCGACATAAGCGGCCGCTTAGGGCCCCGCAGCCACTAAGGGACTCCCTAGCAAAAAAAAATGTAAAAATGAAAAAAATAATCTCAGTACACCGTCGCCATGATAAGTATGTTTAATTAATTTTGTTAATATGCCTAGATTGCCTACTCTCAAAGTCATGTATTATATTATTGAGTCAATAATATAATACATTAATCGTGCTTTACCTGAACCTCATCATGACACTAGAGAGGACGGCAGGATTGTAATTTCCCGTGTTCAGTGAATGCAACAGAGGCAAGACACCACCAGACCTACCTGAGAGTTGAATGGAAATAAACATCTGTCTTATTGGCTGACAGGCACCTATCCTGTGAGCTGTGACAATATTTAAAATAAACTGTCAGTCGGACTCAGAGTTTTTGAAGATGGACATAAGAAAACAAATTCTTTAAAAAACACGACAATTCTCAAGTGGTGGCTCACACAACAACCCCAGAGCCACCACTTGAGCCAGGTAAACAAGGTATGTAAATGTTAGTAAACTTCCAAGTTATGCGAACATGTAAGCAAAGCATAAATTACTTTGAAATAAATTACTTTGAATCGCGCGGGTAAGCAAAACCGTTAGCAAGTAGCTATAGCTAGCCAGATATATTAAATAAACACTTTGTCATACAATCTAAATGTAATGTTTTTTAGCGTTACCTGGTGATTTCAAAGAAAGCTCTCTGGGAAATGTTGACTTACTGTCAGTGTTCGACATGAAGCTAGAAGCTACCTTACAGTACACAGTTGATCCTGAGTCCTGTCAGTTAAAGTGTTTCATAGTTAGCTTAGCTAAGCATCAACCTAGAACTGAAAGATATGGATGTTATGTGACAGTATTTCTGAGAAAAAGTCAGCTGAAATGGTGGCATAGTTGCCACTGCTTTACGTGTCGAGAGCATGTTTGAACGTATTTGCAGCAGTAAATGTGGCTGTTTGGCCACTGACGTTGCAACCTCTTTTTGTGACAGATTTTTGCATGAAATTATAATTCTTCTGAATGATATTCCTATTGACAGCTAGTTTCTATGTGAACTTTATGAGATGGACAGCCAGAGAGAATAAATGAAAAACAGTTATGAAATACTATATGACAAAACAAGAATACAGTTTAAGTGATTTGTAAAATATCCATAAAGAAAAATCTGTTTACAGTTCTGTTTCATATGGGTGTTGAGAGATGTATCCATAGATCTCTTAAATTTGCTCTCAAAGTGCACCAGATTGATGCTTTTAACTTCAATATTTAAAAAGAAAATCTTCCCGGGGGAGCATGCCCCCGGACCCCCCTAGAGGAGGTTAGGTCCACGGTGTTTACATGCTTATTTATACAATATGTGTGCTTATGCTAACATCATAAGCAGCGTTTCCGCCAGGGGGGCGTCTTCCTGTCATTTGACGGCCTTATTCAGCTCGGGACGCCCTGAACGCGAGCCGAAGGCGTCCAAAAATATTAATAATTCCAGAGAAGATCGAGAGTTTTTATCACTTGAAATGACGAAAAGGAAAAAGGACAAGTTCATCCCTCTGTTGGAGGGGCAAAGGAGTCTGGTGGGATTCTTTTTGGAGCCTCGCAGCGGCGATACTGAGGCTCCGTGGTAAACTGTGGTAACATGAAGAGCCGTTTGGGAGCCAAAACAGCCGGCGCTTTAAGAGAGCCCTCTCAGCCCTGAGGCCTGTACTACGAAGCTGGTTCAACCTAACCTGGATATGTTTGAGTTAGCCAGTTGGCCTAATCCAAAACATACGCCCTCTCGCTAAACTGTACTACGACGCCGGTTATCAAGTGGATCGCTCAAGCCAGCCGTGTCCTATCTACTTAGGTGCGCGTTCACATGAAAGGGGTGGCATTTGGAGCATTCGACCAATCACAAACATGGACAAGCGTACTGACAGCGCAGCGCGTCATACTTCCTGAATGAAAAGTCAACTATAATATTAGACATATGAAGAAGTTAAACTTTAAACATCCATGACTTAAACACTTTATCCAGGATAAAAGCCACATAGTTGACTCGAGTGTTTCGCCAACTTAATGTGTTGCTTAAAATAATACTTCTGCATACAGTAGGCCTATGTGACACTGTGAGTGTTGCACGGCCAGATACGGCTCAAGAAGCTGACTCAGATAAGGAAATATATGATACATTATGATATGATATGCCGCGGACTGTACTGTTACTTTGATCCGGTTACTTATGTTGTGGCAGATATTTAATTAAGCTTTCTTAACGCTAATGTTATAATAGTCAGATTGCTCTGAAGATGGGAGGTGATATTCTATTAATGTTCACGTTCACACAGTCGGTGATTTTTGCCTGCCGTCTTTCCTGCAACGGCAGTTTTTCTGTATTTCCTTTCTCCTGTAAACTTGATCGCTTTAAACTCCGCACACTGAGCTCTGATTGGTCAGCAGGCAGTGCTTTCACTGAGTTGATCTCTTAGCCTGCAACCTAACCTGCTCTGGGGCAGGTTGGAGATCTTGCCCGCTAAAAAGAGTACCAGCGTCGTAGGACCGGAAACCCCGAGTTTTCCCTGAAGTTAGCCGGCTAAGCGAAAATCCTGCTTCGTAGTACAGGCCTCTGGTCTGGTGGAAACACCGATCATAAGACAAAAGTTGTTTCCGTGTTGTATGTAGTGAGAATGCGCTAGAGTGCCAAAGCCAAAGCTCGCTTAGGGCCCCCAAAAAGGGCCGGCCCTGCCTAAAACATTTACTTTGAGTGAATACTTTGGTTAAGGTTTGTTAAAGAGAAAGTACATATTCTAAACACAAAATGTAGACTGTGCCTTCACAATAAAAGCCTCTAACTTCCTTTGCGTTAATTTCATTTCATTTCAAACCTTTATTTATACAGATAAATCCCATTGAGATCATTGATCTCTTTTTCAAGGGAGACCTGCTCAAGTAGTTCCACATGAAACATAA
Source organism: Gymnodraco acuticeps (assembly GCF_902827175.1). Taxonomy (NCBI): domain Eukaryota; kingdom Metazoa; phylum Chordata; class Actinopteri; order Perciformes; family Bathydraconidae; genus Gymnodraco; species Gymnodraco acuticeps. The sequence continues at coordinate 4,067,505 of NW_022992351.1, forward strand.
AAACATAAATAGAACAACAAAAGGACATCATACAGCATAATTTACATAATTATCCACATAAACAGGTACCAATAGCTTCCGATTGAGTAGCATCCAACCGAGCTTTAAAAACATTTAGTGGCACCAGATTGTTCAGTTTCCATTTAATTTGCAGACTATTCCAAGACAGAGGAGCTGCACATCTAAAAGCTGTCTTCCCTAAGACAGTCCTAGCAGTTGGCACATTTAATAAAACCACAGCATTCGATCTCAGGCAGTAGCCACTTACAATTTTCCGTGAGATCAGGGAGCAGATATAAGATGGAAGTTTCCCTAACATGGCTTTGTATATAAAAATGTACCAGTGACTGAGCCTCCATACAGTTAGTGAAAGCAAACCAGCCCTTGCATACAGGGTACAGTGATGCGTTAATGCTTTACAGTTTGTCACAAATCTCAGTGCGCTGTGATACGCAGCATCTAACTTGACCAGGCAATTGGCAGGTGCATTCATATACATCAAATCACCATAGTCCAGCACAGGTAAAAAGGTCACAGTGACTAGCCTTTTCCTGGCCTCAAGCGAGAAACAGGACTTGTTCCTGTAGAAGAAGGAACAGCCTAACCCTCAGCTTTTTAAGCAGGTTATTGACATGAAGTTTAAAAGTGAGACAATCATCAAGCCAGATACCAAGGTATTTGTAACAGGTAACCACTTCAAGTTTTATTCCATGCGTAGTTACAATATCTAAAACATGCTCTGGTGTCTTTTTAGCTTTAGAAAAGAGCATTACCTTGGTTTTCTCAACATTTAAAAGAAGTTTTAATTCAGAGAGCTGAGTCTGAATAATGTTAAAAACAGCCTGTAATTTAACACCAGCCTCCTTAATCGAGGGACCTGCACAGTACATCACGGTATCATCCACATAAAAATGTAAAGTAGCTTCATCCACATTTTCACCTAAACTGTTGATGTAGATGGAGAATAAAAGTGGACCTAAAACAGAACCTTAGGGAACACCATTTGCAATGTTCAACCACTCAGAAGACAGCCCATCAAAAGGAACACATTGGGACCTTTCAGAGAGGTAGTTTACAAACCACCCTACTGCATGGCTGGACATGCCTATACTGGCTAGCCTCTGCTTTAAAATGTGATGATCGACGGTGTCAAACGCTTTTGAAAGGTCAATAAATAGAGCTGCACAACTCTGCTTATTATCTAAAATACTTGCCACATCATTCACCACTTTCATTGTCGCAGTGATGGTGCTGTGTTGCTTTCTGAAGCCTGACTGATGTTTAGACAGGATGTCATTTGTACATAAAAACACCGTTGCCTGTTCACTCACTAAGCGTTCAAGAACCTTAGCCAGAACTGACAACTTAGAGATTGGCCTATAGTTATTTAATAAGGTGGCCTCCCCTCCTTTTAGCAAGGGCAGGACATACGCTGACTTCCACAATTTTGGAATTGTGTTTGAGCTGAGGGAGAGGTTAAAAAGAGTAGTGAGAGGTGGAGCAATAAAATCTGCAGCTATCTTTAAAAAGAAAGGTTCTACGTTGTCCGGGCCAGCCGGTTTCTTAGGATCTAACTTGGTTAAAGCTTCACGAACAACATCAACAGTAAAAGGGGTAAAACTAAAAGGGTTTTCCAACACACATTTTTCGGAGTCACATACTGTAGTGTTCACAGAAGCAGAGTTAGTGACAGAATCAAATAGAGAACCACAGAACACAAAATGCTCATTAAAGCAATTTAGCATAGTAGCCCTGTCCGATATAGTGCCAAATGCTGTGGTAATGCACGGAGGTAGCTCATTACGGATATCGCCGGTGGATAACGATTTAATGGCTTTCCAAAATTTTCCAGGATTATTCAGATTCTTTGTGGTTACTGACAGATAGTACTTTGATTTAGCACTTTTGATATGTGAAGTGAAGCTATTTCTTAGCTGCCTAAAATGCAGCCATTCTACCTCTGAGCCTGATTTCCTAGCCTTTGCCCAGGCCTTGTTTCTCTCATGAAGGAGACTGGACAGATTAGCAGAAAACCAAGGATTGTCTCGTCCCTTTACTCTAAATGTACGCAGGGGTGCATGTCTATCAATGATCTCCATAAAACCAAGATAAAAATAAGACCATGCAGTTTCTACATCAGCACACAGATCGATTTTACCCCAATCAAACCCAAACAGATCATGCACAAAACCCTGCTCCACAAAATGTTTTATGTCTCTCTTAATGATAATGCGAGGTTTAACCTTTTGGACCTTAGTGTCCCTAATTGTGGCTACAACACAGTGATCACTCAGATCATTTGCAAATACTCCCACAGATGAATATTTATGGAGAACATTAGTTAAAATGAGATCAATTAGGGAGGATTTATTAGGGGACTTAATGTTAGGGCGAGTAGGACTGTCAACAATCTGAGTAACATTCAAAGAGATACAAAGGTTTTTAAAATCCTCTGACACTGCAGTTAACCAGTCCCAGTTAAAATCTCCAAGTAGCACTATTTCCTTGTAGTCTAGTTGTTAATAAAAAAAACAACAACAAAAAACATTTTAAATCGAAAACTACCAGTAGGCTACCTGGATGTGGAGTTCAGCCAGCAGTTGAGAAGCAACCTGCTGGCACACCTGACCATCACACACAGGTGCATACAGTTCACAACTAGAGAGTGAAAGAAACAATGCAGTTTATCAAGAAATGGTAAGTAACGCACTAATAAAGGCTATTAAACATATAAAATACATGACACACACAACTGTCCAACATGATGAAGAGAAGAAGCTTAACGCTGTAGAGCTGTCGTTAGCTTGGCTCTGTGACATGTTTATGAGCTGGCAAAAGTAAGATAACATGCTTTAATGTTCTAACAGTTTCACCTAAAACACAGTTAAAAGGATGATTAAGACTGAGTGGGTATTATACAATCACACACAATTATCTTGTAATGAATTGAAAAAACACGACTGTGGGGGAAACTGCTGTAGCAATGGAGAGTCAGGACTGAGAGAGACACGAGGAGAGCTGGAGCTTTGATGGCAAACACTGATGGTTTATTTGGAGTTACGGCCGGAGAATTGACAAAACAGGTGGTGTGTCATGAGTTGACACAGCGGTTGCCAAACCAATTCTGAAGAACTCTTTCTGTAGCTCGAGGTTTTAACTTGTTCGGAGTGTAAAAACTAAGAAGGACTTTTATTAATCCCTCGTGGGGAAATTGTTTCTCTGATTTTGACCCATCCTAGTGTTAGGAGCAGTGTGCTGCCATTTTGAACGCGCCCGGGGAGCAGTGTAGGGAACGGTGCCTTGCTCAGGGACACCTCGGTGGCACTTGGTCTTGCCGGGACTTGAACTGGTGACCTTCCAGTTGCCAAGCCAAGTCCCTATCGACTTTGCCCACCACCGCCCTGATGTAATAATCAACATTCTTCATCAGTGAGACTAAACAATTATGGACCCTGAATCTAACTAGAGCTCTCGTCCATAGGAAAGAATGTGCGCCAGGGAACCTTCGTCCCTGAACATAAAACTACCTCATGGCGGCTTGTGCTCTGCGGTTGCATAGACTGGCAACAACAATGCGCCCAAGCTCTTCCTCCTTAAAAGAGATAGTGTAGTGCCGAGAGATAGGGAGTCAGAGGCGGTGCAATGAAGGTGCAAAATGGAGCATGGGCGACGTCCGGAACTGTCGAGGCGAGACGGGGTCCAGGAGTGCGCCACCCAGGCGCCGATGAAAACGTGAGTGGCGTCTGGAACCGCCGTCGAGGTGGTGAAAAAAAGGTGAGAGTGTCCACAAGAGGTCAACCGGCTGGTCGAACCTCCTTTCCGGCACCGGAAAAAATTGTTAACAGTCAGATGTTAAAAGAAATACGTCGACAGCCGTTAACAGCTAGCCGTTAGCCGCTAGCTGGCAGCCATGGGTAGCTGCTAGCCGTCGTTAGCCCCACGTGGTTAGGCGCTAGTCGTCGTCAGCTAGCGCAGCCGGGACGTGCAGCCGCACGCCCCGAAGAAACAAGCCCACGAGGTAGCAATCGGGTTGCTGGTCGACCCAGCAGGTCGTGCATCGTCCCCCTGTTGGATGGAAGGCTGATGCGGGAATGGCGAGCAACGTCCCCAGCTCTTCTGCGGGGCGCACACCGAGCCTCAGTCCGCGTGCCGGTGGCAGCCACGGACGATTCCAAAAAATCCCCGGAATTTCGAGAAAAACACTTGCGTTCTTTTTGCCGTGTTCGGGTCCGTCCCGGAAACTTCTCGAGACGTGTCAGGGTCACCAGTGTAGTGCCGAGAGATAGGGAGTCAGAGGCGGTACAATGAAGGTGCAAAAGGGAACTTTATTTGAGAGCAGCTAAGGCAGGGTTGCCAACTCTCACGCATCTGGCGTGTGACACACGCTTTCACTCTCAATCTCACGCTCTCACGCTGCCCAAACTATTCTCACGCCAAAAACAAGATGAACGGCGATCGTTTTTGGTTGGTTATTTACAATTTTGAGTTGACAGCTACTCCAGCTGTCGATCCGCTCCCTCCCCGCCCCCACCACTCGTCTTAACAACGTTAACAGACAGCAGAGCAGTAGGAGCCGGTTGGTCAATCAGGTGTGTTGCGCATGCGCAGATCTAAGATCCAGTAGAAATGATAAAAAAGTAAAAGTCTGCTGCTTATTGTTCTACTATAGGCCAAAATAGAGTCAAAGAGTATATGAGAGTGAGAGTGTGTTAATTAATATATTTGGCAGTTTGGAGTGAGTCTGTAGATTTGTTTGTGTGTGTGTTTCATGTATAGGCCTCTCACGATAATTAATTTTGTTGGATACATTTTCCCAGAAATTATTGCGATAAATGATAATATTGTCGGCACCGTTGTATGACCATTTTAGACCCCTGACATAATGATAATATCTAATAATAATTCAAGTACATCCTTTCAAACTGCTAGTCACATCCTCATGTAAATGGCAATGTATCGAGTTCATTTTTATTTATTGTTGGCTACGATAAGTCAATTAATTGCTTATCGCGATAGGCACACAATAAAACAGTGGAAACAAACATGTCTTTGACTTTCATTAGTGAATGAAACTTTGTGCCCTTTATAGTCTGTGTCCAATATTGTGTATTTGTATATATTGTATATATATCCTATATATATGCTAAGGTCCCGCTGCTGACACGATAGCAGTCATTTAGTGCGCATATGTGTAATTAAACCCATGATATCAAAATCTCACTCCAGCCAGGTACCCAAAGTTGGCAACCCTGAGCTAAGGTCATGTTGTCCGGTTGCAGTCCGGGAAGAAGAACGAGAAGTCAGGAGGGCACACAACATATATAGTAAATACATAACATGTTCCTGTGGGAACAATACCCCCAACTGTAGTTATATGTATGAATTATGATGAACACAGTGTATACATAGGTGGTCACCACAATAGCAGCAATACCCAAGGCCGTAGACCTATGCCATGGGAAAGGAGACAGTGAGAGGAGAAAATGATGAACTTTGTCAAAGGTTGAATACCTAAGCAAATTATTCCCTAACAATTACCTTAACCGGTTTTACTTTAGCTAGCTAAATTGGCTGTAAATGTGCTATAGCTAAAATGTATTAGCATCTAAACATAGCCTACTGTAGGTTACATTTAGATGCTAATAATTTTTAAGAATAATAAAGTACTCATTTTGCAGATTGTCCCATTTCAGAATAATATATAATACATGTTTTGATTATAAGCATTGATCATTAAAGTGTTATCAAAGCTGGTCAAGGTGCAGCTAGTTTTAATGACTTTGTATATTGCAGGGTGGCTTGTGAATGTATTATTATTATATTATATATTATTATTATTATATATATATATATATATATATATATATATATATATACAGTCTATGGTATTACTCTAAGTGTAACTAAAGTCTAATTTAAGTGTTGATTATATTTCACTTCATTAATACAAATCTGCAAAGTAACTAGAGGTACTTAATAAATGTATAGTAAAAGTACATGATTTACCCCTGAATTGTAGTGGAGTACACTCTAAAAACGAATTCAGGCGACCTTTCACCTCCACTTAATTAAATGCATGGTTGCAAGATAAAAATGTGAGTTAATTGATTTAAATAAACATTTTAAGTTGCAAACATTAATTTATAAGTTGTGTTGACGTAATAATGTTGGTAATCACATCAACTTAATATTGTGTGTAATTTGAACTCTGATTTCCGCGTTAATTGACTTAAAACGAAATTCAAGTTGTAGTAAGTAATGCAATTGGCTTGATAACTTAATTGTTCTACACCTTGAGTTAAGGATTTCAAGTCCACTCCCACTTAACATGCCTGGACAAGTTCCGACAGTTAAGACAAATAGAAATATGCAAAGGACATTTTAAGGTGAGTGTCATCTCTTGTCATTCAAATACAGTAGATAGCCTTGTAGTTGCACTGTATAGGCAAATTGCTGTTTGACCAAAATTAGCAGCCTTTGAACTGTGAATAGTTCTGTGAGAGGATACAAAGTAGTAGAGGCTACTGTGAGAGTAAACATACTTTGGGTTACTATTGTGATATCGCTTTTTATTCAAAATGAATCTCGGTGAAGCAGATCAAGGACATGCTTCTTGAGGTAGGATCGTTATTTAGAGTTGTCATTGAAATGCAAGTTGTTGGCAGTCACCCATTCAGAATATATTCATTTAGGTCATTTCTCTTTTTTTCCTTTTTCAAAAATAGCACAATACAATTGAAGTATGCAGAGAACTATAGCCATCCGCTGCCTTGTCGTGTACCTTGGAGAAAAGGAAGAGGACCTTTTCAAGGAGTTTAGCGACGTAATTACAAATCTTGAAATAAAATAAAATCCATGGGCACAGTGACACAGCACAAAAGCACTGCTCTCTGTCAGTTACATTTTGAAGCATATTGCACTTTTGGCCACACCCCAATCAATAATATCTTAGCAACGTTCAGCATGGATAGGTGTTGACAGCAATGGCATGGGAAAAGGATTGTGTAACATTTGAAAAGTGGCTTCTGCTCTTCACTTAACCAGTTCACATATTGTATGGAACCTGCAAAAAAGATGAGAAGATACACTGAAACTTGCACGGTTGTGATTGACAAAATCTGTCCACATGCATTTAAACACTAGGCAAAGTACTCAAAACCACCTCTGTGTGTCTTCAGGACCACATTGCCATGACGACACACACATGCAGACTCAATAGGTGAAAACAAGACCAGCGTTGCTTTAGCAGCTGGTAATAATGGCTCTGAATTCACTAAGAGTGACAGTTTAAACAGTATGCAATTACCTAATTCATTATCTCTTATGCGCTAACCTATTATTTAATGTGCTTCAAAAGGACATGAATATCGCCTTCATCAGTGACCGGTCCACCCCAGGATCTGACCATACGATGGCAACCATGAATGAATGAGCAAGCATTCTGCGTTAAATGTGTTCATACTGTTTGAAATAATGACTGTCGGCAGTGTAAACATCTTTGTTACATCTTTTGTGAAATGGATGTGTGTGATCTGCAGATCGGTGGCCATTGAGAGTTTGTTTCTGTAGTTTTACAAAAACTTTACAGATGTTAGATATTTGGCACTGGTTTTAAATATGCAAAGGCCTCTAACTTCGTTGTGATGGCAGCATTTATTTGCTGTGTCCCTATGTCCCATGGTAATATGGCTAATGTGTTTATTTATTATTCGTGGGGCAATTTCAATTTGTGTTTATCTTTTTTTTCAAGATTGAAATGAAGCTCAGCGCAAGTTCTTTCAGGAAGACTGGGTGTATATACATTCACTCCGCAGCTGCATATAATCAGCTCATCACAGGCGTTCTCTTTAACCTATTATATTTCACCTCATTCTCCAGCAACCAATCAAAGTGCTGCAGCCAAACTATAAAATGGTTCTCCTCTCTCCTGCAGTCAGCTGTTCATGCACCTTATCATATGGCATGTGTCAATAAATGTTCAAACTAAATGAAGTCTCTCCTGATTGAAATATCATGTGTTGAAATAAACAACTGCAGTTCAAAATAAAAAATGAATTGCCTAATATTTTTGTTGTGGAATCAATTAATTTCTTTCTTTAAAGGCAAAAACATGAAAAAGCTATATACAGATACAATATATTTGGAGCAACTTAATTTATAAATGGTTGTCAACTTAAAAACGTGTGTTCACAATGATGGTAATTAAGTACATACATCTTAAATTCCTTTTAAATCATACGGTAAAACAAGTTGGAACAACTTAATTTTTTGAGTAATCAACTTCAAAACTTATGCTACCAATTATTAAGTAAGTGGTAATTAAAAATACCTCTGATTGTAGAGGAAAAGCCTTCTCCCCTAACTCAAATAACTTTGTTGCTTTAAGACAATTTCATTAAAAGTTGTCTTAACTCAATAAACATCGATGCAAACTGTTGCGTTGATTTTCTTTGTTGAGCCAAGGCATTTGTTTTTAGAGTGTAGAAGTACAAATGTAAGTAAAGTACAAGTACCACAACATTGTAAATGTACTTTGTTTTTTAACACCACTGATACTAGGTAACAATATTCCGCCTTAAATAGGGACGAGTCAACCAATTAAAATGACATGTATGTTACATAAAATTACTATGACTGGGCTGGGAGATTATTTTAGTGTAAACAATCAAGCTGTCCTGATTTATTTATGTTATTTTACCCAGTGAATCCAAATCCATACCAGATTGTATACTAAACTGGACTTGTAGGACACCCTTTTTTGTGTTGGATTTCAGGGCTTCTTCTATTTAAGTTTGATGTGCAACATCTATTTGAGATGTTGTTTGCTGTTTTTGATTGCAAAATTCTTAATTATTTTTCAACAGCTTCCAGAGACCCTCTGACTCCAAATCATTGCAGCATTGTATGACTACACTGGAGAGGTAGGACACATTTATTTGTATTGTATTATATTTATTTTTCTGATTGACTTTAATATTTTCTCAAAAAATCTGCAGTTTACTTATTGTAAAGTATAATTTATTTGCAATAGCATCCAGATCTTGTCAACCTATAACCTAGAAATGTATACATACACTAGGAAACACCTCTTGAGTGGGCTATGTCTTACTTATCCACTCTAGTAAATACATTGCTGCATTGATTTGGTGCCAAAGTGTTACTAGACCCTATAAGAAATTAGACTTTTTTAATTAAAGAAATGGCAGAATTTACATAACAACATTCACAAACACATGCATACAAAATACAAAACACTATATATTTGTCAACCTCAGATAAGACAAAAAACTGGTCTGTACATTTAATTGTTCAGCCAGTCCTCATCCTCGTCAAATATTCAGTCTAAAATCTTATAATCTGAGATAAAAATGACAACATATTTGTTCTCTTGATATGTAAGTTACAATTTACCTTTGTTTTCCAGGCTGAGCCATGTACTGGATGTATTCACTGTGAATCACCATTTAACTACTACCATTAACTGTGTCAGTTCTAATTTATGTAAGGGTTACCAAAATAAAATCATGAATTTCACAATTGTAATATTCTCTGATTCTATTAGCGTATACATTTCAACATTTTAATTAATATATTTGAGATTTTATCAACAGTTATTAATAGTTATACAATCAAAATCTCATCATATTATTCTGCATATTCTGTAAGTGGCAGCTGTGAGTTGAGATATACGTTTCCCTCCACAAGATGGAGCTCTAACCAAATATTCTTGTTTTCGGTCAGTTTGAGCTTGTTCCTCTTCATTGTAGTTTAAGGAAACTCTCTTGTCACGATTATAGTGTACAGTAGGTGGTGCTAGTGATTTATCCTCTCAGGAAAGACCTTGTATAAACTGCATAATTGGAAGTCTCTTCTATGAATAAGCAAAAAACTTAAATACACACATTATGTGGCGTAGAAACTTGAAGATATGAAGTTGAAATGAAGCTTCAATTCCAATTCATCTACCAATCTTGGTAATCTTTACTGAATGAAAGGAGTATTTCAGGTAATTCTTAGCAAATGTTGAAAGTTAAGAAATAATTTTCTTGCAATAAAATGTGTTTATGACTAAACAGGGATGGAACAGGCTTCCATCGACCACCTCACAGTCCTATGGCTCTTTGCCTAGTCAGAAAATCTGATTTTCTGACTAGGCAAAGAGCCATAAGACATAGTGGTGATTTTCAAAATCACCACTATGCCCAAGAGAGAATTATAGTAATTTCCACAAAGATTGGACTGTAGGAGGAGAGCGGGTTGGAATCTGTGTGTGTGTGTGTGTGTGTGTGTGTGTGTGTGTGTGTGTGTGTGTGTGTGTGTGTGTGTGTGTGTGTGTGTGTGTGTGTGTGTGTGTGTGTGTGTGTGTGTGTGTGTGTGTGTTTGCATGTGTATGTGTGATTTCTGTATGGGGGATGGGGGGTCCTCGTTGATATTCATTATAATGAAGTCTTCGCCCTTTCACCTCTCCCACAGTTGCCATAAGCATCACGCCCAATCTGCACTAGCTCCAGTTGGAGGAAAGACCAAGGTCTACATCCCGTCAGAATATAGGCGTCTGTCGTAAGGTACAGTAAGATGTATTTGGATATACATGTGTTACAATGTTACTACCAACAATTGTTGCTTCATTAAATATGAAATATCAGAATGGATATCAAAATATATAATACCATTACTCAAATTGTCTTTGGCCTCCATTAGGCATTTTACAGCGTGTGCCACTGAGGGTTTTATTATTACAGTTAGCAGGGCTTAATTCACTTGATTGGTTACATGGAGCAAGCTTGCAATGATCCAGGTCATTACCAGTCCAAGCTCAGGTTAAATAAATACAAATGTCATCACAAATAAAACCAACATTACCTTTCCACTCAATTTAATATTTTCATTTTGTTTTATTTTATGGAAAATAAAAATATTCAATAATTTAGTATACCTTTTATAGCATCATTCTTAAGTATTTTATCCAGCTGTTAATTATTTAAGCTGTCCGCCTCGCACCCTGTATGGTATGAAGAGCCGCAATGCGTTTTGGGGCAGTTGAATATGTCCAGTAAGCTCAAGTACTACTTCTGGAAGTAAGTCATTTATACATATGTCCATCTTGAATGGCTTTTCAAGTTATTGACCAAGAGTAAAGTATACAATTATTATTATTCTTTTATTCTCCATAAAGAATCAAGATCATGCCTATCTAACCATGAACATCTTTATTGGGGCCAAAAGCCCCCACCGGCAGCGAAGATAATTAAACCTCAAAATAATAGTGCATACCTAGATCTCACAGGCCACAGAGGTCTGAGTGACCAGAGTTAGTTTGGTGCAGGGGAACATTTGGAAAGCGTGAGGTAATAATTAGATTTTCTTTGAGGTAGAACATTTCTGGAAACTGGCTTTTGTCGAGGTTTTTGGTTGAGCTGAAGTCAATTTCCTTTGGTGGGCTCTGCCCTCACCTCTTCTGAGTGTCATTATGTTTTATGACAACAGTCCACTGTGCCCTGTCCACCAATCAGAGTCTGCAGAGCTGTGAACTCTTACTAACAAAGTTGAAAAGTTTTTGAAATGGTGGTAACTACACAGACTTAATAAACTGAATTAGCTCCAGCTGCTTGTTTTCATATCTTGAAAATAAATCCTAAAATGCAGGCAATGCTTTTGCAGTATACTGTAGACATTGTTCTTGATAGGGCCCTGTGGTACCTTAAGCCACGGCTAACAAGAGAAATGTTGCCTTAAGCCACCCAATATCTCAAATAACCTTAGTAAAATAATGCAAGCCCTGCTTAAATATTGATCTTTTGTATAATATCTATGCTATTGTTACACACAGCTATCTTCTTTCACCTCAGGTTACCTGATAACTATTGTTTTGTAGTATTTCCCCAATTAGCTGCATGGGGCTGTGGGAAGGACGAGTGCTTTTATGGATGTGAACTTTTTTAACAAGTTTATTTGTTTTTGTTTATGTTTTGAGTGTGCCGTCACATATATGTCGGTGTATGCATGCAGCCATACATTGTTGTGTGTGCTTGTTTGTAAACCTGTGTGTTGTGGATGATGTTAGCTTCCTGAGGCTGATTACCACCCTCTTCCCAGCGTCTTGTTTTTGCCCGTCTCTCCGCCTGTGTGGAAGTTGTGTGGGCACCCTCTGGATTGCCTCACCGCCGAAGCATGCCGGACCCTGTTATCCAGCTATCCATCTGTGTTATTGATTTTTTTCCCTCTTTGTAGAGTTTCATCTTTCCTCCACTTTTCTATAGAACGATGGAGAGGGAGGGAGAGCGAGAGAGAAAGGAGGGGCGAGCAAGGGGCCGAGCAGAGATCTGAGAGCTGGTGGAGGGGGGGGGGGGTAAGGATGGAGCGCTGAAGGAGCAGAGCAGCGGTGGGGCTTCTGAGGGTAGGGGTGTAAGAGGTTGGGGGTGCACTCAGCCTGGACTATGGATGAGCAGAGAGAAAGAGGCACTCTTGAAGTGTTGGAGCTTTTTTCTCTCCCTCTCTCTCTCTTCGTCTCTCTCCATTCTCTTGGGAGCGCCCCCCCTCCTCCACCTCCTCCATCCTGCTTCGAGGCGCCTCTGGTACACACGCTCCACTCGCCACCCCCTCCTCTTCCTCTTCCTCTTCCTCCTCCTCCTCCTCCTCCTCTGCCTCTCGTTCCGTCCGCCTGCCTGCCGTCTCTCCTTCCCGGGGGGCTCGGGCAGTGCTGGCGGCGCAGCCGTGATTTGCAGGAGATTTGTCTAAGTGAGAAGCAATTAGTGCGCCTAAGCACCGCTAATGTATGCATGCTGGGGCCGCTGAAGCCCCCCCTGCTTGGCGGTGCCATGCCAGGCCAGACCAGGGCAACGCTGGCGTTCTCTCTCCCGTCTCCTCTTGTCTCTTTTCATCTGCAGGCCGTCATCTTGCTCTCACTCCCCTTCAGATGACCCAGGCCTCTCTGATTATATTAGCACAATAATTAGAAGACCAATAGTGCTGAAGTTTGTGTAATTCTTTACCGTGTCACTTTTTTCAAACTATTATAAATGCATGAAGCTGTATATATTACTCCTCCAACCAGAGAGTGGGGACGTGAACCTTCTACTTTCTAAACCTCACCGAGGGATATGGAGGCGATTTCTTTCCCTCATCTTCTCCTACATATGTTTCCATTGTAGATTCGGAGGAGGCTTTAGTAAGCCTGGAAATTAAAGTCTGTCAGTGATGGTGAGTGGTAGCATAATTTGAGTGCAGTAATCCACACACTTGAGTATACACTCAAATGAACACACATACACATCACAAACACACATGCACAACAAAGTGGAACAGTGGTGGGTGGTAGGATTCCCTTTGAAACCTGCGGTGTAGAAAGGCTTGTTTGTGAGCGCGGAAGCATGAGGGGACGCTCTGCATGCTGCGACGCCCCAGCTACTTGAAGATGAACCTTGGCCTTTTCTACACGTTCACTCACTCTTACTCAGACAAAAACAAGATTAAGTCTGCTCATCTTTATGCCGCACTGACTGCCTTCCAACTGGGAGCCTTCATGGACCGTGGGTGGTTTTGGAGCGAGGTGCTCGTTAATTAAAGATAGGCTAATTACTGGTGCTTCTTAGCCTGGCTTTTGCAGCGCTGATAAGAGGATAATCCTGGAGAGAAAGGCGGAGATCGAACTAGTCCCCGGTAGACCAGGCCTCCTGCTCAACTGGGCTGCAACAACAGCTCCCCCCCCCCCCCCATACTACTACAACCCCCAGTACCATCTCTGCTTCTTTAAAGAGCAGGTATGGCAGCCAGAGAGTATAGAATATTCAAGAAGACTGTACAGTACTTCAGCAGGAAGACGCCTGCAAAAAGACATTAGCCATTTCTTGTTTGGCTGACGGGTTTCTGGGGCTATTTTAAAGCTTTATGCACTGGTTTAGCTGAACTTGGCAAAAATAAGCTGTAATGTAACAGCGACACTTTTGGTCCCTGTATGGAAGTTCTTAGGTCTTGTTGTCCTTCTGGGAAGAGTTTATAATGCAACATTAGCTATAGAGCTACATGCCTGAAACATGTTTATTTAGTGCTGTGCTCAAACACACTTGTGTGTCAGTCTGCTAATTTGGATGCTTGTTTATGCTCACAATAACTTGTTTACCCATTGGAGCCTTACCTCATTCCAGATAGCAAACACACATGCAGACATGTAAATAATCACATTTACCATCCACCTCACATGCACATGACGGAAAGGTTGCATTACCTGAGTATCATTCACGTGTCTCTAACCCATATTTTGTCATGGGGAGTTAGCCATTAGCACTCACTGGGCTGTTCCCATATGCTAGGCCTCCACAGATCTATAATTCAGAGGTGGCAGATGTCTCCATGCATTATTCATGAGTGCCGTTCCATGCCGGGCCGCAACTGAGCCAGCGGCACAACCGTCACAAGGTCCTTGCATATAGGAGGTCTCTTCCATGTTGACCTGTGGATGCACCTCCCTGCAACTGCTTCCTCCAAATACACTATAGAGACGGAGAGCTGCATGTTGCTCTCTCTCAGATAGCATCATGGGATTTGGAAGCCACATTAATGATGTGGTGATGTTTCTCTGTTGAGTAAGTATAATTCTGAGAGAAACACAAGTATATTTTAAAGGGTCGCACTGTTGATTTTGAATTCAAATGTACTTGTCACACAAAGGGCTACAGTTTGTCTTAAGGTTCACTAGCAGGAACCACGCCACAACAGTGTGATGTTTGTAAGTTTATTGATGTAACATGTGAATGATATGAGGGGAGTGAAGAGATGATCTGGGAGGACGAGCTGTGGTCCGTGCAGTGGGAGACTCAGAGTGGGGGTTCCGTCTCCGGCATGATCTGCGTGGGCTGATTACGGGCCCCCAGACAATACCTGGGATTAAAATGTTAGTATACAGTATATAAATATGCACCGTTGTTTAAATATAACTGTTGACGGGCAGAGGATGTTGGGATGAAGGGCATATTGAAGGGATGGAGGATGAAGGATGTAGGATGAAGGGATGTTGGGATGTTGGGGGATGTTGGGATGAGGGCATGTAGGGATGAGGATGTTGGGGATGAGGGGACTGTAGGGAATGAGGGATGTAGGGAATGAGGGATGAGGGATGTAGGGGATGAGGGACTGTTGGGATGAAGGATGTCAGGGATGATGGATGTTTGGATGAGGGCATTATTTGGATATGAGGATGTGGGGATGAGGGATGTTAGAATGATCCGGAGGATGAAGGATGAGGGATGTAGGGATGAGGGATTTGATGAAGGGATGTTAGATGAGGGATGTTGCGGATGAAGGGATTGTAGGGATGAGGGATGTTGGATGAGGATGAGGAATGTAGGGATGAGGGATGTTGGGATGAGGGATGTAGGGGATGTAGGGATGAGGGATGTAGGGATGAGGGATGAAGGGATGTAGGGATGAGGGATGTTGGGATGAGGGATGTGGGGATGAGGGATGTTGGGATGAAGGGATGTAGGGATGAGGGATGTAGGGATGAGGGATGTTGGGATGAGGGATGTAGGGATGAGGGATGTAGGGATGAGGGATGTAGGGATGAGGGATGTTGGGATGAGGGATGTAGGGATGAGGGATGTAGGGATGAGGGATGTTGGGATGTAGGGATGTAGGGATAAGGGATGTTGGGATGAGGAGCTGTAGGGATGTTGAGGGAGGGAAGAAGGGATGGATGGATGCATCGCTCGGTGTGAGTCGGAAGGGGAACTGTATGGGTAGAAGGGAGAGGGAGGGTGGGTTGAAAGGATGGAGACAAGCAGTGGCCGGAGGTTTGCCGGATATAAATAGGGGTGGCCGTGGTTCAAGGCGGAGTTTTAGGCGTGGCCATGCTCCTGAATGTTAACAATTTAACCTAATTTCACTAGCAGGAACCACGCCACAACAATGTGATGTTTGTAAGTTTATTGAAGTAACATGTGAATGATATGAGGGGGGTGAAGAGATGATCTGGGAGGACGAGCTGTGGTCCGTGCAGTGGGTGACTCAGAGTGGGGGTTCCGTCTCCGGCATGATCTGCGTGGGCTGATTACGTGCCCCCAAAAGAGTCGGATTAAAGCAGCGTGTGCGAGTCTGAGATCATTGAGATTGTTGCGGATGTAAGCGTGATACGCTTGGGATGACCAGCAGCCGAGGGCCTAGATGGTTGGATAAGAGATGCCCGGTCAAGCTGCTGTGGACGCTGCGCCAATGCGGAAGGAATGGCTCGAATAATATTCTGAGCATATCCCCAAAATAAGCAACGCGTTGTGGAAGTGTTTCTGGAACCAGAAACGTGTGGCCGTTTTCCCTGTTTCGGTGAGAAAGAGTGGGTGTTGAGGCGTACCTTGCGCTGAGGTATTTGGTTAGTGGCTCGTATGGCTGGGATACGAGTTCAGGCGGAAGATGTGGATGGGGAAAGAAATTCCCAGCTGATCCGTTTTATTCCGGAGTGTGAATATGAGAGTCGTTTGCTGTGGAGGGCTAACAGCTGCCGTTTCCTGCATCTGTCTGCCTGTAAGTAGTTTGACAAGAGGAGAGTGATGCGCTGTACTTTCTCTGAGGATAGAGAAGCCCGGAAAGACATTAAGTCCAGGGTGATGCCTAGAAACTCAATGGAGGTTGTAGGCCCTGAGGTTTTCTCCTCAGAAAGAGGAATGCCAAGGTCTGCAAAAATATTTGTATGAGTGTGCTCAGCCCGTGGCAGGGGGGTGAGGATGGTGGAGTGACCGTGAGAAAGTCGTCGAGCACATGGGGGAGTCTGTGGTTGTTTGGGGACTATCGAATGGCCTATCATGAATCCTTCTTTGACTTCTTTGGCCAGTAAGGTGTCGAAGGTGTGAGGTTCTGTTAAAGCGGACTGAAGGTTGTGGCAGATGTGAGATGTGTCGGGCAGTATTGCTATGCCTGGGTGGGAACCATGGGTGAAGCCATTGGTGAGAAAGTAAACAGACTATCTGGATGATTCGCTGAGGCGGTAGCTATGTTGCTTATCTTGACGGGTGTGCTGAGGTGCCGTGCTAGTCAATCTGCTGATGTAGTTGGGTTGTGAGGGCAGGTGCTCCTGGCATGAGCGCCGCCGCAGAAAGAGCAGATGTGCATGAGGCGGCAGCTAGAAAAAGAGCAGCGTAGGTCATTGAAATTGTTGCACACTATCCTGCCTCCCTGCGGGTGATAGACGGTTAAAGTCTGAGGCGTTGGGTGATGGAGAGGAAAGTGAGTGAGGTGTTTGAGATGGTGGAGAGCTGACTAAGCATGCTAAGGCCGGGTGGGGGGGGGCTCCGCATAATTGGCAAGAGAGGGATGCACGTGCTGCGAAGATGCGGCAGTAATGCTCGGAGTCCGGAGCACCCCGGTATGTTCCCTGGTTGAACGGCTTGATGCGGCCGGCGGCTTGGCTAGCGAAGTTTATTTTATTATTTGTTTTATTTTTCCTGAGAGAGAGACCGGAGCGTCTAATCGCGGCGAGGGTCAGAGAGAGAGAGACCGGAGCGTCTGCTCACGGCGAGGGTCGGAGAGAGAGAGACCGGAGCATCTGCTCGCTGCGAGGGTCAGAGACAGAGAGACCGGAGCGTCTGCTCACTGCGAGGGTCAGAGACAGAGAGACCGGAGCGTCTGCTCACTGCGAGGGTCAGAGAGAGAGAGACCGGAGCATCTGCTCACTGCGAGGGTCAGAGAGAGAGAGACCGGAGCGTCTGCTCGCTACGAGGGTCAGAGAGAGAGAGACCGGAACGTCTACTCACTGCGAGGGTCAGAGAGAGAGAGACCGGAGCATCTGCTCACTGCGGGGGTCAGAGAGAGAGAGACCGGAGCATCTGCTCACTGCGGGGGTCAGAGAGAGAGAGACCGGAGCGTCTGCTCACTGCGAGGGTCAGAGACAGAGAGACCGGAGCATCTGCTCACTGCGAGGGTCGGAGAGAGAGAGACCGGAGCATCTGGTCACTGTGAGGGTCGGAGAGAGAGAGACCGGAGCGTCTGCTCACTGCAAAGTTCAGAGAGAGAGAGACCGGAGCATCTGCTCACTGCGAGGGTCGGAGAGAGAGAGACCGGAGCGTCTGCTCACTGCGAGGGTCGGAGAGAGAAAGACCGGAGCATCTGCTCACTACGAGGGTCAGAGAGAGAGAGACCGGAACGTCTACTCACTGCGAGGGTCAGAGAGAGAGAGACCGGAGCATCTGCTCATTACGAGGGTCAGAGAGAGAGAGACCGGAACGTCTACTCACTGCGAGGGTCAGAGAGAGAGAGACCGGAGCATCTGCTCATTGCGAGGGTCAGAGAGAGAGAGACCGGAGCATCTGCTCACTGCGAGGGTCAGAGAGAGAGAGACCGGAACGTCTACTCACTGCGAGGGTCGGAGAGAGAGAGACCGGAGCATCTGCTAACTGCGAGGGTCAGAGACAGAGAGACCGGAGCATCTGCTCACTGCGAGGGTCGGAGAGAGAGAGACCGGAGCGTCTGCTCACTGCAAAGTTCAGAGAGAGAGAGACTGGAGCGTCTGCTCGCTGTGAGGGTCGGAGAGAGAGACCGGAGCGTCTGCTCACTGCGAGGGTCAGAGAGAAAGACCGGAGCGTCTGCTAACTGCGAGGGTCGAGAGAGAGAGACCGGAGTGTCTGCTCACTGCGAGGGTCAGAGAGAGAGAGTCCGGAGCATTTGCTCACTGCGAGGGTCAGAGAGAGGGAGACCGGAGCGTCTGCTCACTGGGTGAGGCGCTGCTGCTACGGGGTTAGCTTATAGATGAGGAAGGTAAGCAGAAGCTGGGTTGCTGTGGACTGCTGAAGGTAGGAAAGAAGAAGAAGAAGGGATGAAGGCATGTAGGGATGAGGGATGTAGGGATGAGGGATGTTGGGATGAGGGATGTAGGGGATGAGGGATCTTTGGATGAAGGGATGTAGGGATGAGGGATGTTGGGATGAGGGATGTTGGGATGAGGGATGTGGGATGTGGGATGTAGGGATGAGGGATGTTGGGATGAGGGATGTAGGGATGAGGGATGTAGGAATGAGGGATGTAGGGATGAGGGATGTTAGGATGAAGGGATGTAGAGATGTAGGGAAGTAGGGATAAGGGATGTTGGGATGAGGGATGTTAGGATGAAGGGATGAGGGATGGAGGGATGGATAATATTCTGACTGTAGGGATGTTGAGGGAGGGAAGAAGGGATGGATGGATGTATTGCTCGGTGTGAGTCGGAAGGGGAACTGTATGGGTAGAAGGGAGAGGGAGGGTGGGTTGAAAGGATGGAGACAAGCAGTGGCCGGAGGTTTGCCGGATATAAATAGGGGTGGCCGTGGTTCGAGGCGGAGTTTTAGGCGTGGCCATGCTCCTAAACCTATGTTAACAATTTAACCTCATTTCACTAGCAGGAACCACGCCACAACAGTGTGATGTTTGTAAGTTTATTGAAGTAACATGTGAATTATATGAGGGGGGTGAAGAGATGATCTGGGAGGACGAGCTGTGGTCCGTGCAGTGGGAGACTCAGAGTGGGGGTTCCGTCTCCGGCATGATCTGCGTGGGCTGATTACGGGCCCCCAAAAGAGTCGGATTAAAGCAGCTGACTTAAGCGTGTGCGTGTCTGAGATCATTGAGATTGTTGCGGATGTAAGCGTGATACGCTTGGGATGACAAGCGGCCGAGGGCCTAGATGGTTGGATAAGAGATGCCCGGTCAAGCTGCTGTGGACGCTGCGCCAATGCGGAAGGAATGGCTCGAATAATATTCTGAGCATATCCCCAAAATAAGCAACGCGTTGTGGAAGTGTTTCTGGAATCAGAAATGTGTGGCCGTTTTCCCTGTTTCGGTGAGAAAGAGTGGGTGTTGAGGCGTTGCGTATGCATCGTACCTTGCGCTGAGGTATTTGGTTAGTGGCTCGTATGGCTGGGATACGAGTTCAGGCGGAAGATGTGGATGGGGAAAGAAATTCCCAGCTGATCCGTTTTATTCCGGAGTGTGAATATGAGAGTCGTTTGCTGTGGAGGGCTAACAGCTGCCGTTTCCTGCATCTGTCTGCCTGTAAGTAGTTTGACAAGAGGAGAGTGATGCGCTGTACTTTCTCTGAGGATAGAGAAGCCCGGAAAGACATTAAGTCCAGGGTGATGCCTAGAAACTCAATGGAGGTTGTAGGCCCTGAGGTTTTCTCCTCAGAAAGAGGAATGCCAAGGTCTGCAAAAATATTTGTATGAGTGTGCTCAGCCCGTGGCAGGGGGGTGAGGATGGTGGAGTGACCGTGAGAAAGTCGTCAAGAAGATGGAGCACATGGGGGAGTCTGTGGTTGTTTGGGGACTATCGAATGGCCTATCATGTATCCTTCTTTGACTTCTTTGGCCAGTAAGGTGTCGAAGGTGTGAGGTTCTGTTAAAGCGGACTGAAGGTTGTGGCAGATGTGAGATGTGTCGGGCAGTATTGCTATGCCTGGGTGGGAACCATGGGTGAAGCCATTGGTGAGAAACTAAACAGACTATCTGGATGATTCGCTGAGGCGGTAGCTAAGTTGCTTATCTTGACGGGTGTGCTGAGGTGCCGTGCTAGTCAATCTGCTGATGTAGTTGGGTTGTGAGGGCAGGTGCTCCTGGCATGAGCGCCGCCGCAGAAAGAGCAGATGTGCATGAGGCGGCAGCTAGAAAAAGAGCAGCCTAGGTCATTGAAATTGTTGCACACCATCCTGCCTCCCTGCGGGTGATATACGTTAAAGTCTGCGGCGTTGCGTGATGGAGAGGAAAGTGAGTGAGGTGTTTGAGATGGTGGAGAGCTGACTAAGCATGCTAAGGCCGGGTGGGGGGGGGGGCTCCGCATAATTGGCAAGAGAGGGATGCACGTGCTGCGAAGATGCGGCAGTAACGCTCGGAGTCCGGAGCACCCCGGTATGTTCCCTGGTTGAACGGCTTGAGGCGGCCGGCGGCTTGGCTAGCGAAGTTTATTTTATTATTTGTATTATTTTTCCTGAGAGAGAGACCGGAGCGTTTGCTCACTGCAAGGGTCAGAGAGAGAGAGATCGGAGTGTCTGCTCACTGCGAGGGTCAGAGAGAGGGAGACCGGAGCGTCTGCTCACTGCGAGGGTCAGAGAGAGAGAGACCGGAGCGTCTGCTCGCTGTGGGGGTCAGAGAGAGAGACCGGGGCGTCTGCTCGCTGCGAGGGTCAGAGAGAGAGACCGGAGCGTCTGCTCGCTGCGAGGGTCAGGGAGGGAGAGACCAGAGCGTCTACTCGCTGCGAGGGTCAGAGAGAGAGAGACCGGAGCGTCTGCTCACTGCGAGGGTCGAGAGAGAGAGACCGGAGCGTTTGCTCACTGCGAGGGTCAGAGAGAGGGAGACCGGAGCTGTTGCTACGGGGTTAGCTGCTAGAGGAGGAAGGTAAGCAGAAGCTGGGTTGCTGTGGACTGCTGAAAGTAGGAAAGAAGGAGAAGAAGGGATGGAGGGATGAAGGGATGTATGTGCAAGGGGATTTTCGTGAAGCCTGTGAGCAGGCACAGAGGGCAATACGACCTGGCCCCCACCAGGGGGTGCTGGTGAGTCGGGGCTGTGTCCGAGGAGGAGGACGGAGGCCTGTGACGTCACGACCCGTGGTGCGCGCGCGCCGCGCGGTGGTTGGCTCTGGAGCAGGAAGAGCTGTGTGTGTCGTTGTTCTTGCCGTTGTGCACCTGTAGGCTTTGTAGAGGTTGAACAGTCTAGCCTTGTTGTCATTTCGGTGAAAGTGGATGCCGTTTTCTTTCAGGAAACGTTGGAGTTGAATGACTGTCCACCTCCTGAGTTCGGGCCTCCGTTTCGGAGCGCGGCTCCGTCCGAGAGGCATGTCGAGTGCGCCGCTGAGTGGCCGGGGGCTGCTAATGAGGCAGGCTGCCGTTGGTGGGGAGATTGGAGCTGGCTGTGCCTGTTGTGGCCCCGGTTGTTTGCCCTCGCTGGCGGAGTAGACGAAGCCTGGGACCTGTCTGGAGTTGGAGGTGTCTCGTTGGGGGAGCTTGAGTGGGACACTGATTGCCGAGCGCACGCGGCTCCGTTCGGATGCTTGGCTTAGATCCAACTGCTGAAACGTGGATGGCGGGTAGCCGATGTCGAAGAGATCTTCGTCTGACTCCGGTGAGTTGATCAGCAGTTCGGGATCCATGGTAAGTTGAATGTTCTCGTGGTAGCGTTTAGCTTGTTTGAACCGTGACGACGCGCGGAGTGAATCACGGTCTGGCTGTCAGTCCTTGAAAGGATGGAGACAAGCAGTGGCCGGAGGTTTGCCGGATATAAATAGGGGTGGCCGTGGTTCGAGGAGGATTTTTAGGCGTGGCCATGCTCCTGAACCTATGTTAACAATTTAACCTAATTTATTGTATTCTGTGGCTCTAGACCAGGGATGGGCAACTTTGATGGTGGTGGGGGCCACATCATTGATGTACTGGCCACCAGGGGGCCGCAGATTCACTTGGAACCCAAGCGGCAAACTGTGGGGTAGAGCCGGGAAGCCAATACGGAAGTGCCACACACTGCAGTTCATATATTGGCCGATAGGTGATGGCTGCAGAAAGGAGCAATTTCCATAGACCCCCATGTTAAAATGCCCGATTTTACAGCAGAAAAAAACATGTTTCTACCCCTGGCTCCATACATTTTTATTATCGATATAGTTAGATTCCACCTTCATGATTATGGATCTGTGAGTGAATTGTTTTCTAACGCGACCCTTTTATTTATATTAGGTCTTAAAGTTTGTGCATAAATTAGGGCGTGGTCACATTGAGTGACGGCTCTGTCAAGTGCCTGCCGCTGTTAGCTTCTTGTCTCTCTGCTAGCTGCTCCGTGAAGCTAGCTACAGGGACTCTGCCTGCTCAGCTCATCCAGGAAACACAACTTGTGTTTGTTCCGTGGTTGTTTGTTCTTCATGCTTATATATCGGACTATTGTGACTCGCTCTGCGGTTAAAACAGACGGTGCATGAATGCGGTAAGTGAAATTCGAGTGCTTTATTTATGTGTTAATGATTTTAATCAGCTACGTAATGAATGGTAAGGCTTGGGTTAGCATGTAAGCTAGTGGTAGCTACATCGGTGCTAACGATTGTAATCGTAGCCTCCAAGTTAAAATCATAGACTACTGTATATATAAAGGTTAAAACGAAATAGACAAGTGTTAAGTGGGATAATACTGTTGAACAAACGGCTTCTGTTTGAGGTTGATAAAATAAGTTTACATCCTTGTAACTTAGAGATATTTTATTATGTAGGTAGAACTGTATGCATCTAAGGTTAATTTAAATTGGCTATGCTCAAGTATGTAGACAAGCTAATGTCGAAGTAGTGTATGTGAAATCAACCTCACAATAAGATGTGTGTATATTACAATTATTAATGTCATATTTCAAGATGATTACTTAGATATTACAATATGGTTGGTTGAGCTGGAGTTCATTATTGAGCTTACACGTTAACGTCACAGTCATCTGAAGAACGAACCCAAACCGTGTTGTTTTTATTAATTGCATTACCAAATGGGTATCAAATAAACAGTAAGCATTGGTAACACAACTTCCAAAGTTACAGTAAAATAAAAAGGCCCCTGACTCGGACAATACACAATCCAACATGTTCAACAGAAGAGAATCAGTTATATTGTTTGTACACATGGTACTTTACATATATATACTGTATATATATATATATATATTAGGGCTGTCAAACGATTACACATTTTAATCAGATTAATCACTGCTTAAAAATTAATTAATCATGATTAATCACCATTCGAACTATGTCCAAAATATGCCATTTATTTATGTATATTGTTGTGGGAATGGAAAGATAAATGAAAGAAGGCGGATATATATTTAAGTATGTATGTTTATTATAACATTTTTCTGCGTGTCAAAATGAAAGACAACCCACACACCTATCAATCATCAAACCGTGGGGTGTTAATTCATTACGTGTTGATTTCTATCAACGGGGGAGTACTTCAGGAAAGTCGACAGAGGGGGGGCGGCTAGTGGAGTACTTCGTGACCACAGAGTGTGAACGTTGTGATCAGCTGTTTTAGCGCAGTTCTCCAGTGAAGGGGGGGAGTCTCCCTCCGTAGCCGGTTGGCGTAGTTTTGGCACAATTCCGTTGTACAGACCGACGTTAACAGCAACCCTGTCTGTGCACACGGAGACCGACTCTGTCGTCCGGTGATCTAACCGCCTTCTGGAAAAGCTTCACAAGTACGTCAGTACGCAAATGCGCTTTGTGACACAAGTGACGGTACGCATTTCAGATTACGCACATAACCTGCGTACCAGTTATGTGCACCCCTGTACTACAGCAAAAGTATTCTCCGTCGGGACTTCCTGCAACAACACCACGCCGTTATCAAAGATGTTCTATTGAGAAGACGATCACTACGTGACAAACATTTTCAAAACCGTGGCTACTGAAATCAATCTTACTAACGGTTGTCTGTGCAATTTACTCCGCATGAGTTGGCAGACTTTATTTTGCTTTCTTTAACATCATTTTTCATGGTGGGGCTAAGCCATTTCTTGGTATGGGTGTAGCCTACCCCAGCCATACCCTGGCGCTGCCACTGGTGGCACGTATGGGGCGGGCCATTCTGCACATGCGTTAAATGCGTTAAATATTTTAACGCAATTAATTCCAAAAATTAATTACCGCCGTTAACGCGATAATTTTGACAGCACTAATATATATATCTGTTTGTTTAAGGTGTCCAGGTGATGCAGACAGGCTGGACCAGAGAGTGAGAGACAGAACTGGACTCCTCACAGCAGTGAACTTCAGCACAGGTACAAAGACTCTTTTTTCATACTGTACAAAGAATCAAGAAAGATATTGGTTTAAATGAATGAAGTATTGACTTGAATACACTGATATACATTCCATTAAACAATACTAAATACTAGATCACCTACACATCAGTTAAGTTGAGGGTTTTTTCCATGCAAAAAGTTACATTTAGATGATAACAAGCAATATGACTGTCAGCTTTCTAATTTAATGTATTGAAGGCAAAGATATTTAACACATAGTGAGAACTGCTACTATTTATCTCTCAATATTGTCTGTAAAAAACGTGGTAAAAGTTATTCTTTCAGTGAGACAACAGAGCAAGCTTCTACAGTTGCACTACGTTTTGATAACAGTTAAATATTATTTTGATAATAACATATATTTCAATGTTGATGAACTTCATACTGTTCATTCATAATCTGATTGTCTTTGTAGCTCATTGTTGAAATAAAAAAAAAACATTACAATTACAAAATAATTATATCTACAGCCCCTAAACACACAAACACACCGCTTTCATAAATAACACACTTGTTCTGCAATAATATGTTTTATGTTTCCTGTCATTTTTGTTAGGAAAGGACATGCCTGAAAGATACCACATTTTCTCCTTCTCTGAGGGTCAAGAAGAACATCCAAGAGGAACATTAAAAGCTGATGTTATGAGATTTTAAGACCAGTACAGGACATTCACTAAGAAACTACTTTTATTGTAAAAACAGTCAGCTGATCGAATGCAGCTATTTCCACATCTACACTCCATCAGCTGATTATTTCTATTTGCCTCACTTTATGAGCTTCACAACATGTACCGTCACAAATAAATGGGGCCAATCTTCAGTCAGATGTGAATGTGTAATCTAACATTTTCAGTAAGATTAATGGACAAAAGGAGTGCAAAATATAATTTATTGAAATGTGAACCAAAAGTTAATAAAATGTTTTAAATAAAAAGCACATATGGACAGAAGGTGTAAACCTATTAAATGTATTAAACACATTTAGTCAAATAAAGTGACCGACTAGGCCTGTGCAGTTGGTATCAGCTTTGCCCAGCATGGGCTCCTCCATCAGCCCTGGTCCTCCTCGCAGAGGAAAGACCCTCAGTCCTCTCCAAACCAACAGACAGGACGTCCATCACACGGAGGTTTCTCCCTGAAGTCTCTGCTGCTCTCTGGACACCATGCTGTCTCAATCCGTCCACACTGAATATGAGATTGGGAAAATGAAAATAATAAATGCTTTAGACAATAAGAAACATAAAGTTGACTGTTGAGTTGCTCAGTTTTTTTTAGATTGTCAATACTATTACTGTATAACTAATATCTCAGGTTAAGAGGCACATTCAAATAAAGATTGGTCTTTAAATACATTTTGTCTTTTGAATTGTTTGTCTAAAGTCAAGGATCTAGAACTGGTACTTAGTTTTAATGATACAGTCTGGTTATTATGCTGTTTGGAGGAGGCCTCACAGGTAAGAGCACTAACTAGCTACCATCACATGTACCTTAGCTTGACTTAAATGTATTAAACGTATAGTTAAGTGATATCAAAATATAAATAACTAATGTCATGCAAACATATTAATATTTGCTTGATTCCAGTGTTGAATTTAGCACAATTGCATACAAACGTTAAGGGGTTTTAAGATTCTGAAGTATTATGTTAAAACTCAATAACTTAGATTATTATTTATAGTTTTGCTGAATAGTTTCATGTCCGCTTACCTTAGAAACGTAAAATGCGACGGCAGCGTGCAGATGGGGAGCATGTTAGCTTAGCTTGGTAGCTTCAGCTAGCTCTGGAACTTCCAGCTCGGTGGCAGCAGGTCCCGCCTCGGCTCCGCCTCTTTGCCCTTATTTGGAGCAGGCTGGAGAAGGCGGGAGTTGAACTCTGACCTCACTGTCGAGCCGTTAGTGGCCGACTCCGCCTACTAAGGGCTTCACGGCAACTCTGCAGAATCCTATGGGTGACGTCACGGACCCTACGTCCATTTATATATACAGTCTATGCTTGGAACACACACACACACACACATTCCATGTGTTGTATGTAATTATTAACAAATATACTAAGTCTGACATCTTCATTGACATTTTACAATCAAAGGGAACATCCCCAAAAAATGGGAACATCCTCTAATAAGCTCACTAAACAAATATCAGTTCACAGACATTTTATTTCATTTTTACAAGTGGCATGTTTGTATTGAACAGGTTATTAAACAGTGGAATAAAACTATTTTAAACTATTGGAAAGCACGGAAAATGTGTGTGTATTGAGATTAACCATTAAGATGACATAAACATGAAGTCATGAACACTAACCCAGACATTAGTTGTCTAACTTGAACCTAAAACACTTGTAGCCAGTCTCTGCATTCCCCTTATTCCACAATAAGGGGAATGTCAACACAGACACCTGTCAGCCCGCACTCTGCTGTTCCTCAGCACCACTCCTCCCCCTCCCTCCCGCTGAAATTATGAATGAAAAGCGTAGTAATCATAGATAACACGGCAGGGTCCGTGCCAGTTTGTTTTCATCTGATTTCAAATAAACAAAGTCTTGGTTTTAAGAATATTAAACTTGTTTCGCCAAATTCAGATGATAAAAACAACTTTTAAGCTTGTAAAGGCATAATTACAAGAGGCAACTTAACGTCACAGCACGCATAACAACAGCCGGTGTTTCTTGTGAGGGTTTCCCCGGGAAACAAACACAAATGCGTCACAGATTATTTCGCGGTATTTGAAATCATTTACGCAGCTCGCGACGTAACTAGGAGTCTAGTGGATGGTATCAGTACTACAAGTTAAACAATTTTTTAATAATTTGTTTTATTAATTACGTTGTTTATAAATTAATCTGAGGGCCGCAAAAAGAGGAGGTGGGGGCCGCATGCGGCCCGCGGGCCGCCATTTGCCCATCCCTGCTCTAGACGGAGTTCTGTGAATCTAAGAAAGCAATATTGGGTGTCTAGAACCCATTTTTTCCACATTTGTAATGTGGAAAAAATGTAATGTAAGTAATCTTGGCCTTTGCTGCGATCATTTTTGACCATTTTATTTTATGGGCAACTTTATGGAAGTTTAATACTATGTCCGGGGCCCTCAGTTCACTTAAATGACACAAATAAAAACATATTTTTCACTTACCTCTAGTTGTATCCAGCCATGCTAGAGTTTGGCTTTTCATTTTCCAGATGTTAAGGTCTGTTTCACTGAGATTTCTGCTGCCATCCATACAAAAGAGGTGAATGGAAATTGGTTTATCTCAATATCAACATGTCTTTCCAATATGCCTAATTAACCAAACCCTCTAATAGTCTTTATAAAGATTGTTTTACCAGTAAAAAAACTGTGCAGTATACAAAGCAATGTAAGGACCCAGACATTGTCCCAGGAAATGCGGTCAAATGACATTCACCTCCATTGTTCTCTACTGATGGCAGCAGAATCCAAAAGACTGATATCTCAAGTTTAAATAAAACCCAAACTATCTGGATGGCTATAGACCTAGTGCGAAGTGAGAACACGTGTTTCTTTGTAATTTGTGTTTAAAACTCATCTTATTACACTTAGAACTGCAGTATAGAATATTCTAGGTGCTTTGGAGCAGAGGAAGAGGTCGGATTTTGCTTGCATGTGTGCGCATGAGTGTGAAGCATCTACACTGTAAATCACACCTACATACCTGGAGGAGACAGCAGCGTTATGTGCCGATACACTCAAAGAGTGGGAGATAAAAACACACACACACACACACACACACACACACACACACACACACACACACACACACACACACACACACAGGCACCCAAGATCACAAGCAGCCGCCAGCGCCAAGCCTGGCCGGCGCTGAACCGGCAACCCGATACCTCCTCCGGAGCGGTGCGGAGAGGGAGAGTGGGTGTGGGAGAGAGGCTTCCATAAAGTCTGTCCCGCCGTTTGGCCGTAACTTGAGCTCCCAGCAGACAGCCGCGGTGCCTTGCAGTCAGGCACGGAGGAGTGTGTGTGTGTGTGTTTTGAGTGTGAGTGTGAGGGGACGGGGTGACATGCTGCCACACGCTCGTTACCTCGCTTGGGATCAGGCCTTTATGCATGATTACAAACACACCAACACTAAGACCGACCGTTGACTATCTGTCTATCTCACAACTTTAGACTCACTTCTCCGAAATCAGTCTAAAATACCTTTGAGAAAGTGTTAATACATTGATTGTTTTTCACTCTGACCCTTCTTCTCACTGAAATTGTTATAGATGACAAGGTGTTTGAGGACCTTTGTCACTGAGCTATTCTCTGCTTCAGGCTGTAAACGTTCCTCCAATATATTCTCCGTCTTTACCCTCTGTGAGCTTCCAACGTGACCGTCATCCGAAACATCTAAGACGTCAGCGAGCAGATAACTGCCGTCAGCTGCCATATTGCTTGCTGTTGCTGCCAGGGTGCTGCCCTTTACGGATATAAGCGCGGTGTGAATTGGAGAAAGAGGCATAGGGGGGTTAGTGATCGTGCTTGTCTCTGGGTTGGCAGTGGGACAGGAGCCCCTTGTGCGGTTGCAGTGGGTGAGGAGGTTAACTGAGCCTCAGCAGAGCCAATACGCTGCCTGGGATATTGACAGGTTGGAACCTGAGGGCTCCTGCAGGATAGGAACACACTGCCAGAGGCTTGGTTACCACCAGCGCCTGCCTGCCTCCCAGGGAGGGAGGGGGAATAAGATGGAAAGACCGGGTAAAGGGATGAATCTGAGATTTTGTCCTCCAAAAATGGCTAGAAAAAAGAGGATATTGCCAAGGGCATGACATGGGAGTAATTTGGCTTGGCTTCGTGGTTGCAGTATTACAATATTGATGAGATTATTATTTCTGACACAATCACATTTAAAATATTTAGATTTCTATTTATTTGAAATAGAAATCTAAATATTTGTTGTGTTCCAGTGTAATGACATGTAAAAAGAAAACATTCAGTAACTTGTTTTTTTATATTTACAGTTTAGTTGGAATCATTAATATGTAGAGCAAAAACGTTTCAGACAACTCAATAAGATCAAATCATCAAAGTATATTTCTTGAAGTCAGTTAACGACGATACTGAATTATCCCCAAGCTCTACAGAGTGACGTGAAATAAGAGAAAACACAACAGCATAGTGAACTGCCTTTAGTGAAGGATTTGTTGGAGCTGAACCATCTTTGCAGAGCTGCACTTTGCTGCTTTCACTCAGTAAGAAGCCGAGTATATGGTCTGTGTGGTTCAGGGTCATTTGCCATGGTAACGGTGGACCAGGTCAGAAGGTGATTGGCTTAGCTGAGGAGGTTGCTGGCGGCTGTTTGTTGATTCTCTGATAGGGGTGACCTACCCCTGACCTCCACACAAATCAATACTGCCTCCTTAAACTTTCATTTGTCCTCGTTTGCTCGTGCTTACCCCCGTTTGGGAGCAATTCAAGTTTAGCCTAGATTGAATTTGTGTAGAAAGGTGTATATTATTATTTCCTACGAATTGAGAGAAATGCAAAGGAGTTGCATTATCAGCCTTTATTTGTTTTTATTCAGGTCACACCCCAAGTAAATGTCAATTTGAACTAGCTTGACTTTTGTATTCAAGCATCCAAGGTGAATACACGTTTAGTACATTTCCATTCATACTCTTGATTGCAGAGAATGCTCTTTGTACAGTGCTTATAGAGAAGCTGTGCGGTGTAGGGAGTCCCTCCAACGCAGGAAAGCCTTTGAGAAGCTCCTTCCTGTCTCTTCTCCTCCTCTTCATTGCACTTTTGTTTCTTCCTCTTCTCTCACCCCCTCTTTCTCACTTTCACTGCTCGTAATCCCCGGCGTGGCCTATGAGGTTACCGTGTTCCTCTGCTGAGCAGCAGTGCTGTGTGGGCTCATGATTTCTATTTTTTGGTACTGCTTATATTTATTTCTCAATTCTGGGGTCACCCTTTCCACTCCCCCACACAGGGAATCACCTCACTGAAAGGCATTGTGGTTGATTTAGTGGGTAGTTTCACTGAAATGTTACAGGCTTCCACAGTGTGACTGACATGACATGCCGGGCTGTTAGTTCCCAAAACTGACAGGTCAGAATTCGGTGTATGCTTCAGAGCATCCTTGTTCCTGAGTATCAGACTCAAGATTCAGTATTTTATTATCATATCAACGTAGATGGCAGGAATTTGCCCCTCAGGTATGAAATGTGAACAGTAGACATCTGCGGCACAATGCCATATGCAGAAGCAGCTACTGTCAGTCCAACATGGTCTCACACGGGATTGACATTATTTATACAAAACTTTTCAACAACAGCATACCATTTTGTTAAAATATTAGAGTTTTGTAGCATTTCAGACTAGAGATCAGCAATTTTAAAATCAGAAACAGATGGATTCTTATCTCCGTTTTATTTTGTCTTAAATCTTTATTATTAACCAACAGTACAGTACCTTCAACACTCCAAACAAACAACAAACAGAGACATGATGCAAAATGTAAGATTTAATGCAGGGCTACAAAGCAGAGCTAATGCTGACAATGTGTTATAATTTAGAGTTGAATACAAAAAGAAAAGTGATGTGACAAAACAGACTGTCAACAACATAGCACCTGACATACATCAGTACCTAGTTATCTATCCAACAAACTGAATTTGATTTAGTTCATGGGTACGAAGCCATATAATTGATAAAATACTAAACTACTGCATTCAATTAAGGTGACTCAGTTTGAGGGTGCTTGTATTGTGCATGCTAGGTCACTGACATGGCTTCTGGGACACATAATAGAAGATAACCATTGTCACCTGTTCAACACTCCATTGATTTATTTAGACTAATAACTGAGGCAAAATTACAGAAAGAAAAGAGTCATATCTTTATCAGTTCCAATGTCATCTTTTCACCAAACTTCTTCTGTTCAATCTTGTGAACAATCAATCTGTTTCTCTGTTTTTGTTTTTCTGTTTAAGCTGGATAAATACAACTCTTCCTCACTTCTTCCTGGCAAAGTGTTGCTATTCTGCTTAGAAGAGTATCACTCATTTCTCTGTTAAATTAATATGTGATGACATTCATCTAGAAAATTCCACAGATTACTAGTTTAACTCTGTTATAATATCTCTATCCCCAGAACTTTTTCTTTTAGACCTATGGCATACTGACTGAGGCCAATGAGAAACAAGAATGAGATTGTAGCGTCTTCTGGACATTTTCAACATACAATAGACATGTGTTTGATTGTGTATTTGGGTGTGTGATTTATCGTACATTATCTCCAGAGAGTTTGGCTGTCGTGGCGTTGGGAGGGCTGTGTCGTGGCCGTGGCTGCGTGGAGCAGCAGCACAGGAAACGCGTCAAAGTGCCGAGAGCTAACTGGAACCAGATGTCTGAGGCTACCGGCCGGGGGATTCTCACCGTGGAACAAGAGCGTCAGCGGGGGAAGTTCGCTTCCCCCTGACTTTTCTCTGTCTGTCTGTATCTCTGAATCTTTATCTGTAGCTCGTTTCCGCCATTCACTCTGTCAAAACGACGTGATCTATCAGTAGTTCGAGGTTTAAGCAGATGAAAGACCCTGCAGTGGGGGATTAGTAAAAAAAAGCCATGGTTAGGAGAAAACTATTTTTCTCAGATTTTTAACATTCTGCATAACCGAAATAGGGAACACCTTCAATTCAAGTTGGAAAATTAGATACTGAAAAAGATCAAAAGATGATAACAACTACAGTGTTTCCACTAGGTTTACTGCTTTGGGGGGGGGGGGATTTCTATTTAAAATCCTCTGGAGCAGAGAGAGGAGCTGTGGATTATTGTTATTGATTAATGCATCAGTGTTTCTTAGGGTCAAAAACACTAAACTCACAACTTAAAATTAAAGCGTTTAGTTTATTTAATAAAAGAGCACATGTACAATGTGAAAAGTGACAGCAGATATAGATTAGTTGCAGTTTGGTGCTATATATAAAAAAAATTATTAAAAAAATATTTATTTTTTATTTTTTTAAACACCTTGCATTTCAGGGGGGCGCGGGGCTCCATTGGCAGGGCTCCGTTGGCGGGGCGCAGCGCCCCTCCAAGACAATGGTAGGGAAAACACTGAACTATGATGTGCACCATTCAAAAAATACAAGTATGCAATGATATTGAAGGGTCGGTGTGTGTTGCAATTTTTAATTCTAGTACAACAAAATGGCTCAGCTCACACAACTTCACTGATATAGTCGGGCGTACTCTACCATCCTCAGTTTTACTGCCCCATCTCTTTGAAGCGATCTATAGTGGGAGATGGAGTTGGCCTGCTTTCTATGCCTGGGAGCATTGCCTGCCCTCCTCCGCTTCACTGCCCCCTGACTTTCCCTCACACTTACAGCACAGACACACACACATGCACATTTATGCACACGTGTGCACACACTCAGGCATACACTTAACTTATTCACTCATGTATAGCAATCATACATGGCACATGCACACACATGGCGACCCATGCAACACTGACTCTGTATGTGCAGCTGAGCCTCCAGTCTACCCAGGGCTGCTGGAGCCTCGGTCTAACCTCAGTCTCACTGCTATTGGCGAATCCCCTCACACAGGCTACTAGGCGACAGCAACACACAACCTCCTGCGGTGACAAGTGTTGTATAATATTAACTCCCAACTGACAGGAAGACTGACAAACAATGACGACTTGGGTGGCACGCTGTAACAGGACGAGAAAAACAATCATAAACATAGGCTAGAGTGTTTTAAACGTGTGCTTTCATTGTGCATGTATGCATGTCTATCAGTGGCAGTAGGATGAATACTCAATCAATGTTCGGTCAGAGCTATTTTCTTTTTCTTGCTCACGCTGCTACGAGGTGAATCAGCGCAGCCTGAAGGTCCTGGATAGCTGTGGGTGAGAGCGGCTTTCAGCAGGCTGTTAGTCTTATCATCACACACATGCGCACACACACACACACACACACACACACACACACACACACACACACACACACACACACACACACACACACACACACACACACACACACACACACACACACACTGTCCCCTTTGACCCGGGCCATTTCCTGCCCCTGGCTGATCTATTGGCTGATGCCTGCCCTGTGACTGTAGAGAAAGAGAGAGGGAAAGAGGAGGGGAAAGAAAGTGTATGTGTGTGTGCGTTTGCTCGCTTGTGTGTGTGTGCACGCTCACAGCCTGTTCTAGTGAATCGATATCCGTCTCGGATCTGTGAGCTGTGCCTGACCCCTGGCCAACCTTGCTCAGCATTGGTGCTTGGAGTGTTTATTTTGTTGGGGTCTGAAAATGTGAGAGGAACATCGAGTTTTACCCCCTTGCTAATAGAGGTCTGGGCTGGGGCCACTGAAGAGTGTGAAAAGTCCTGACTTAAATGTGCCACTCTGAAGAGGCAGCAACAACATATCTGAGAAATGGTGAAATAACAGTAAATGCTTGGTGTTGTTGCCATGATTTCACAGTTTGTTTATAGAATAGTGCAAAGTACTAAAAATGTGTCTGACTATAAACTACAATTATTAATATAGGTAATGTATCTCCCAATAGATTGTTGTTTTATAGTTGATGTCATCTTATACTGCATGTGGTTTTAAGAAAAATAGCAAAAGAAAAGTTAACCTCAGGTTTTACTGAATTTTTTATATGGATGACCCTTTTGTACTCATGGTGGAGATACTAAAAGCCTCTCAGAATGTGTGTGTGTGTGTGCATATGTGCACGGGCCTGTATGTGTAAGGCAAACCTAGAACTTGCCTTGACGTTAGTTTGCTAGTTGGACTCAGCCTTGCGTGTTGTTGGTGTGCTGATAGAGGCTCCAGCTCCCGGGCTGAGTGGGGCTGCGGGTGCTAGCCGCCGCCAGCACTAATTGAACCCTGCCGCTAAGGTAAGGGGGGGGGGGGGGGGGGGGGAGGCTGTCAGCAAGGGAGAGAAAAGAAAAAAAACGAGAAGGAAGAAAAAAATAGCGTGGTGAGGGCGAAGTGCCCCTGGGGGGTTGGGTCCCTGCCTGCCTGCCTGCCTTTCGTTCTCCAGCTCCTTCCCCCCCCCCCTCCCCGTCTAAATAGCCGTGCCGGCGCTCCAGGGCTTCCTGCGCCTTATCTGCTGATAATTGGGCACTGGAGCTCCACAGCTCGCTTATGAAATATAGATTCCTGACGGAGGGGAAGGATGGGTGGAAGGAGGAATGGTGGTGGAGGCAGAGAAAAGCCCCTGGTCGTATCAGAGAGTGTGGAGCCTTGTGGGCTCCGCGGTGTTGCTCTGGCTCGTTTAGCAAACACAGCCCCAGTAGTTAGGGCGAAGGCCTCTGCGCTGAGCAGCCCACACTGTCACAGACAATTGAAAAACAATGCTTTGTTCCTATTGTTCGTTGCACCCACAGGGTTCAAAGAAATATAAATTGCGGGGGTGAGTGCTTGTTGTGTAGTTTGTCGCAGAGCATGTGAAATCTTCCAAGGCAATTTCAAACATGTATTGGAGAATCGCCATATGTGTAGCAAAATAACTCACTTCAGTTCCTACTCCCAGTCTTTTACTGAGTGTTTGCATACTCAATACTGGACATAGTGTGAATGAGTAGACTACGAAGTTACGGTGTCATTTAAGTGTGTCCTGATGAGGGTATGTTATGAAACTCAGTATTCCTATGTGTATGGATGGAAGAGGATGTTATTTTTCTGCAGTGAGATTGGGATGCTATCTGCAGTCTCATGGGGGAACGGTATTGGATCACAAGATGGAGAACAAATCCCAGAGAGGAAAGAGCAGCAAACGCTCCGTTGGGTGCTCAACATGGATCCCTCTTATCCAAGGGAACTTTTGCTTTTAGATTTGAGTGTGGTTTTTTATTTAGAGTTTATTTAAAACTGTAAGTAATTTATTTAGGAAATATTGTGTTACCTCAACTACATTTTATCTGTAAGATTGAACAATTTTACAAACAAATGCCCCATAATGTGCTTAGATGTCATGCCTGAAGTCAGTAGTAGGTTTCTCTTAATGTGTAATTGTGTTGACTGCTTTTATAACAACGCTTCATATACAGGAATAATCAAAATGGCAATTCAATTCAATGGCGTTGAGTGCATCACATTAAAAAAACGTGTGTTTACTTCAGACTTTTTGTCCTCTATTCTCAAATTAGTTTCAAATACACACAGGTCTGTGCATGTCCCAATTAGTTAGTGAGTGGTTGGATTAATAAATGGGAATCTAACGGCTTTGCTTTTGGAGATGGTTTGGGGTTTAAAAAAAGTTTGTTGAACTTTATGCATGAGCCTTGGCAGCACTGCGGTTTTAGAACACGGCAGCCTAAAAGTAGGCTGTATAGCAACCTGGAGCTTTGTTACACTCACAGGGCAATGTTGCACAGTTTTTGTTTCAAGGCAGTGGACAACAACAAATGGTTCAGGCTGAAGCAATCTCAGGAGTGATTCCCCTCTGTAGCCTTGCCTCTATGTTTCTCACATAATTTTTCAAACAATTCCAGCTCACTTGTAAATTGTGGCCAAAAGTCAGAGAATCCTATATACCCTGAGTAACAGCTCTATCATCACATTGACCAGAGTTACAGCAGGAGCCCACACAATAACTCAGCTGTTACATGTTGAACCCCCAAACCACCCTTTATTTACGGGGCACAAATACCAGCGCTGGGTAATGCATTGATCTTGGCGCGGACACGCTACCCTCTCCTTCCATTTCCCTTGGATCACTTGGGCCCTATTGGTCAATAGCAATTGCAATCCCCTGCTCTATGGACCAGACAAATTCATTTCAATTACAATTAGCATGGAGGCCCAGCAGCTGATTTATTGTCTTGTTTTCCTTCCTGTGTGTTCCCCTGTGCATTAATCACCCCCACGCCGGCTCGTGTGATCCTCACTTCGTCTACCTGCCAAGGCAGCTGCCCTGTCGTGCATTCCTGAATCTCCTCCCTTCTTATTCCCTTCCCAACGCCTGTCCTCCTTCCCTCTGACTGCAGGGAAAAGTGTGTGTCCTTAACTCGTACCCGACTCAGACCAGGGAGCATGGCTGCACTTAACTCAGTGCTGGGCACCTGATTGGTGCTCATGTATCATGTGCAATGAGACGATGGTCCTTGGGAGAAACATCAAAAATGACCTCAGTACGGTCTAATTAGGTTTTCTTGAATTTGATCAGAGAATGAAGAATGTTAAAATGTCATTGCTAACACACATGCACCACTAAAAGAGACATAAATCATGTCATGCTTTCCACTGATTTATGCTCATGGTAAATAACTACAGGATGAACAGGCCTGTTACATGTTTATGGCCTTTGGTCATGTGCTGCATCCCAGAACGAAGGTTTGGAAGTTTTCTGTCTTGACCAGGAAACTACCTTACAACCAACAAACACTATCATCCTTCCCTTGACATTTGGTTACCATCAGCCAGGGATTAACAGGCCTATTTTGGATAGTCTGGAAACAGTTTGGGACACAGCAGTGTCTTTGCTGTGTCTCAGGCTGAGTCATGCAGGGCCAGACATTTCCACTGGGACAATGTACCAATCCCTGGTGGCCACACTCAGTCTTGTTTATACGGCCCTGTCAGCGGCCTTGTATTGTGGATCTGGCAACAGCTCACTTGCTTCCTACCACCCTTTGACGTTTCACCTCAAAGGCTTGGCGTGCGTTTGTGTGGGCCGGGCTGGGGGAGACGCAGTGACCAAGGTGTCTGTGGAAGGCCAGTGGATTCAGAGGGCCAATAACACCAGGCAGTGCTCTGCTCAGGGCAGACTAAACATCTGTACAACATCCTGAATAGAGCTTTTTTTCATGGGTGTGGGTGTGAAAGCATGTGCGTCTAATCGTAACTGTACAAAAAAGTCTGATTCTTTCTAACACCCATACTTGTAGTGAGACATAGTCATTGTAAAAACCTTTCTGATATTGTCAACTTGGGACTACAAATGGAAAGCTAGTGAATTTGTTTTCCTTGTAATTTGATACATTACAATAGGATGTAAAACTTTTTTTATAGGTGGTCCTAGAAGAACTGAAAAAGCCTTCACTATCGTTGCGACAAGACCTTTTGTGTTTAATTATTATCAGATGAAAACATGAATGTGTTGCATGAACGCATGCACCGCTGCTACTTGCATTGCTGCCAGTTTGTCCTGGTGGCCAACCATGAAAAAACACAGATCACCATTTTCAAAGATACTGCTCTTTAACATTGGACTGGGCATCTTGAGCTGCAAACATGGTCAATAGGGACTTTTTGTATTATGTTTTTTATTCCTTGGAGGTTTAGCTTTTCCAAGGCGTCCTAAAAACTCAAAAGCAATATTTGCGTTTATCACTTCATTCTAGTTTAAGCCCATGGACTGAGCGCTTCCACTATCGTTTTTGTTTTGTTTATTATTTTTACTTCAATTTGTCAACAGCATTTACATTATTTCTTGTAGTTCGTAAGTTAAAAAGGGGGTATTTATCAGAATTCATCTTGACTTTGGGTGTTGGTCAGGGTTCCCATTCAGGTTGGAAAAATGTTTGACCCACAAAGAGCTCTGTCATAAACAGCGTTTATTGTTGGTCATTTAGTCAAATGGTATAATCTTTTTTTAAACAGTTTTCCACATGTGGCACATTTCGTCCCGGGTGGTGGTGTTTCCTCCTGACCTGAATGTGACCTCAGCAGTCCCTCTTGTTTAACACCTGGGTGCTGAGTGAGGAGGTTCAGTCTCTCCCTCTCCCACACAGGAAGTTAGGATTCCCTTTCTACAAACAACACATGAAATCTGTAGGATAAGGAGAGAAAAGAGAGAGAGAGTTAAGACCTATCCTCGAACAACACAGGAAGCTGTCGGATGAGCAGAGGAGAAATTGAGAGAGAGAAATTAATGTTGCCTGAAGTATTTATGATAATCTTCCACTAAGACTGAACTTCCCTCTTACAGACATGAGCGTCGGCCCAGGTAGAATTTATTTTACCCACAGCCAGGAGCTTTAAGATATTCCTGTTTCTATAGCATTAAGGCAGCATCAAATTGACACGTAAAATGAGTGTAGTCATATTGCACTAATCAAGCAATACTACTCAACCTAGTTTAGCATCACAAAAAACATGTGTAAATAGTGTATCAACTGTTCATATGTCTTTCAAAAAAATACCCATCCAATTAAGCAAACCCTATTTGTGTTTAATTGATATATCATGTGCTTACACCAAACCTTTCCTTCTTGTCTACACGAGAACATGTAGACGAGCTTCAGTGCACACACACTTTACACACACGGAGAATAAGCTACCCTGAGAGAGAGTGCTGTATTGGGTTTTCTTCAGGAAGTGCGGCTCCTCCAAAGCTCTGGTCAGATGAAAGGCGAAGAGCTGTATCGATCGTCCCAGAGCGGGGGTTGGGGGGGTGTTGGAGCGAGGGTGTGTGTGTGTGTGTGTGTGTGTGTGTGTGTGTGTGTGTGTGTGTGTGTGTGTGTGTGTGTGTGTGTGTGTGTGTGTGTGTGTGTGTGTGTGTGTGTGTGTGTGTGTGTGTGTGTGTGTGTGTGTGTGTGTGTGTGTGTGTGTGTGTGTTGGTGGGAGGGTGAGAGAGCAGAGCTTGTGGTGTGTCTGCCTGATGCAGGGCTGCCAGCCAGGCGAGGAGCAGAAGGCCAGAGGGGTTCGGTGGGCTGAGAGAGGGGGGCAGCGAGTTGTCGCTGTGGCCCCGTGGCTCCACCGTAACCCCCTGGCCCCTCAGTGGAGATTGTACAGTACGAACACACACACCCAAGCACGCATGCACACACACACACACACACACACACACACACACACACACACACACACACACACACACACACACACACACACACACACACACACACACACACACAACTCCAACACCAGTCTGCTGTTGTTGATGAGAGCTGTCAGAGAGAGAAACAACACGGCTTTGAGTGAGAGAGAGAAAGACAAACACACCAAGCATTTTTCAGTTATCCAGTTATCTTGTTACTTTTAAGACCTGGAACCATTTTTTAAAAACGGTTTTTACGAGTACAATTGTTTAGAATTCCAATTTTTGGGCTTCGAAGCATCAGCAAATCTTCACAGCTTCGAGGGGGTGGAGGGGGACAGCTACTGTACACACACAAACCTCAACACACAACAAACAACTCCATCCCTCTCAGAGTGACTAATCATAATCATTTTTGATGATTATATAATTATTCATGTGGGATTTATGTTTTGATTTCATGGGCTTTTTGGGATTAATACATTATTTTACATGCAGTTTTCCCTACCATTGCCTTTAGGAGGGGGGGGGTTGACTTGCTGCCATTGACTGTCATGTTAGTTTCTCCTGTGTTCAATGGAGAGCAATGCTTTGCACACACCCACACTTTGTTGTTTTGTGAGTACATGTTCATATTGTCTCACTGCGCCGTCTTTGTCTGTCCAACAACCCGTGTCAATCAAACCACTCTTTAGAGATTGGGTTTGGTTTAACTAAGATGCATACATTTGTATCTTGTTCCTAATGAAAATGATGTAGAAATAGAAAAATACTTGGCTGTGGTGTGTATAACTTCTCCCTCAGTGTCTTATCAGATTCATTTGAGCCAGCACAGGACCATATGCGTGGCTGGGCGTGCCGACCCTCTGTGCTTTGTGCCCCGGGGGAGAGATCGGCCAGGGCGGCTCGCTAATTGAAATGTGTTGGCGACTCATCGACGTCTCGGCTCTAGTTTCAGGGCTATTTCAAACCGCAGTGCTGATTGCTGGTTTCACATCACACAGGGAAAGAAAATCAATATCTGGGAGACCTAGGGTTTACTCTTTGCAAGCAGACATTAATGCTTTGCAGAGGAGGGATGATATTCATCATTTGTCATTTTCATCTCTGCAGATCATCCCGAGCTGTAAAATATATCTCAATTCCTGAGAGTGACACCACTTGTGAAGACTTTCCAGAAATATAATGCCGGGTGAATATCCAGATTCCGAACAGTGTTTTGAAAGCTGGCCAGGCTAAGTCATTATGCAACTTTTCAATTTCCCTCACAACTTTTCTTGTGTTTCTTTATGCATGTTTCCAGCAGAGAGAAACACTCTTGACCTTTGTTGAGCACCAAAGGGGCCTCGTTATGGAAAAGTGGCTCATGTGATTTACAGGGACTATGCTTGTGCTTCAAGCACAACACAATTCAGAGGGCTCAATCTTCTCCCCCTTTTCAAAGCCACTAGTGTGCTTTTTAACAGTTTTTTCCCAGTGTAGATTGGTGGCTACTACTGCATTCTTTAGTAAGTGATCATTTAGCAGTTCATTGGACAGAGCAGGGCTAATTTAACAATTCTAATTTAGGGACTATTTAACTTGCTAAAACTGCCGTTTTTTTCTGTTTTTGTTTAGTTATTTTAAACAATAAAAAACATATCGCAGAGACACGTTAACAACTATTTTAAACAGTTAGGAACTTTGTCCACCACTGAATATTATTGAATCTCTCAAAAATGTATAATGCAAGTTTTTACCACTTAGAACCTCACCCATAACGATACGTGCCTTTTAGCGGTGGTAATGCTAGCCATTGTTTTTGATCTTTTGTTGGATTCCAGCAGCCTAATTTGGTATTAAATTATGGTCATATATGGCGCTGCCCATATCAATGAGTTCTATTCTTATTGCATTGTTTGAAATCACTGAGTCGGATCTCTTGAAGGCTAATGTAGCCTACTATCTGGGCTTTGGCTGCTGGTGCTGCTACCCTTCAAACATAGAGTGAGCCCTTTGAAAAATGGATTGCGGAAGAGATAAGAAATAATTTATGTTCCTATCACTGCCTCGCACAAATATGGTGAAGAATACTGTGCCAATAACTCCCACAGACTCAGAGTCACGCTATCTTTCACTGCACAAATTATTAACGGCGCTGGGGAGGAAGGGGAGATGCTGTGCATTTTTTGCTAGATAGACCCAGTGCTTTATAATCAAAGATAAGGACAAACGTAAAACTGAATAAACAATTATGTAATTTTTTTGTTGTTTTTTTGTTTATTTGTTGTTTCCAGCCTCATAATAATATAAGTGAGCGTTTTATTTAGACAAAATGAGAGGCTGTGAAATCATTGTTTTCTGTGTGTGTGCTGTGTGTTTGTGTGTGAACGGGGAATAGAAGGAGGAGGGGAGGGAGTCCAAAGGGGAGTGTTGAGGGAGGGTACTCGGGGTTGGGTGTCCGCTCGCCTCTGTCGGCTGGCGTTGACAGCTACAGACGCTGGTCTAAAATGAGAATCCTCTTGGGCCGCCTGCCTGCCCATCCAGCAAGAAAATAAATCCCATGTGGAAGAGCCGCTGTGTGGGATCACAGACAGCCGCCTGACCCCCCAGATCCGCCGGGGGAGGCCAAGGGCGCCGGCACGACAGCATAACCCCCCTCAACCCTCCCCCAGGGTCTAATGTTACTCTGCCTGCTTGCCAACTCTGAAATTCTGCAGTTGGAGGACTGTGTTACTCCAACACTAGCTCAGTTTGAAAACATTTTTGGGGGGAATTTTTGGACGTGTTTTCAGCTGAAGATTTAGCTTAAGGCCTAGGTTATACCACACAAATAGCAGCAGGGTCTCTGTGTTTTCAGGGCCATACACTTTTAAAAATGTTTTGAAACCTAAAACGAAGGGGAAA
The DNA here is from genome assembly GCF_902827175.1 of Gymnodraco acuticeps. Taxonomy (NCBI): domain Eukaryota; kingdom Metazoa; phylum Chordata; class Actinopteri; order Perciformes; family Bathydraconidae; genus Gymnodraco; species Gymnodraco acuticeps. The sequence goes on from NW_022992351.1 coordinate 4,109,919, forward strand.
TTTGTCTTAAACCTTAGTGAAAGAAGGGGCTGATAGTGATCAGAGACTGCACACAGGGGCCTAAAAACTCTGCCTGGTGAGCAATAGGGACACATACTGAGAATACAAAAGTTTTGAAATATGATGTGGTGTTTTGCACTACCATCAGATGGAGAGTATAGACACGCCAAAAGTATTGCTTTCTCTAGTCATAAATTCTGCACTGTGATCCAAAATGTCCCCCTCTAATGTATGGTGTTTCTCCATGTCTGCAAACACAGTACACTCAAAGCCCAGAGACATGTTCTGATATTAAATTCCACAAATTCCAATTTACGAGGGCTAAACTCCCTCCAGGACCCCTAGGAAGTATCATGGATAGATACAATGAGAATGAGTCAGCAAAAAGTAGCAGGCGAGCTAATAGATTTAAAGAGTATTAATGACTACAACAGAAGGCTGTCCTGAAGGGAGAGGTGTTGGCTAGCTTTTTCTTCTCTAATTTTCACCATAGCAGAGGATATTGGTGTAAAGACTGAGATAGATGAAGTGGTGAACCATAAATTATGTACTGTACTGTGTTGGTTAGCAATGTGACATCTTTGTCATGGCCCAGATATTAAGTACATCACGTCCATTTTGCCATTACATGAAGTCAGTGTGCAGTGAGGTGGAAGTAATGGTTCTTGAGGTGGGGGTGATGGATGAGGATGTAGTATGTTTGTGTCACAGGTGACTGGTGATGGAGCTTCAGCCCAGCAATTCCTGGACAAACGTTATTGTAACAAACAACATTTCTCTCTTATATTTTGTGGAAACAACAAAAAAACTAGAAGTGGCTAGAATTGTGTGTCTTGGTTCTCTGGATGTCAGTGGTTTTAATTGAAACTGAATAGAAACAGTCCTTTGAAATATGTTAACAGTGTGTGCCGAGAGATATTGAATGTTATATTTCAAGCACCAAAGATACAATTCCATTCTTCTCCATTATTGTGGTGATGGAAATCTCTAAAAACCTTGGTTGACAAAAAAGTATTTTCATGGCTATACCACTACTCAGTACAAGCACAAACAAATCTCTGTTTATCTTTAGGAAGTGACTATATTAAATCACTGTTGTCACTGAGTGAATAGGTATGTTAATTCCTTCTTCAAAGACCACTGAAGCCACAGACACAATCATCATTTGCTTATCTTATCATGGAAATTCGCTATTTAGATAAGGCTATGCAATTCTTGTATAGGCTATACTGAACTGAATGTGACAGCTTGGACTAGCAACAGAATGAACAATACAGAATTTATTTGAAAGTGTTTTGCGATCACCTATAGGCCTACATATTGAGTTGCAAAAGAAGGAAGGACATATTTGAATCAGTAAACCATTTAGTGATCTCACCAGATAAGATATAGGCTACCAACATGGTAGCCTTACATCTAAATTGGTGAACTGGCTGCTCAAGCTTTGATTTAACATTGAGATATGAGTCACAGAGCTGGTGACCAAGAGAAAACCTGTTTGGATGTTTTTAGGCTCCATCTCCTAGTTTAAGTGTTCATTTTGGTTTCAATCCTCAAGACAAACGTTGTTGATTTATTGTTCTCTAACCCACTCCTATCATCTATGTTATGTTAATTGGAGAAGACATAGGCTTTCTAAAGAAAGTCTCATACTCCGCTCTAAATAGTTAATTACTCTCGCCATGTCTCCGGTGGTGTCTGGATGTGGACGGGGGCAGAGACGGAGAGGCTTCTGTCTTCCTTTCTTTCTTTTTTCCAGTAGGGGCAGGCCTAGGCCTATATATTTTGTAGCTCATGTATGAAAGGCTGGCTCCAAGCGCTAGGGGTGGGCTCTCGCTCTCTGATGGTTTTCCAGTGAGTATTTGTCAGGTCAGACTGTGCACCGCCCGGCGGTCTCCGCTCCTCTCCCCGGGTTATTTATTACCTCTCTCCCCCGCCGGCAGCGCTGCGGCTCCGGGGCCGCTGCCAACAACGGCGCAGAGGCGGGGGCCCCGTTAGGGGGGCTCGCGTCGGACGATGAATGGAAATGAAAGGACATGAAATACATTTGGAGGATGGACAGGATTTCAGCATTATAACATGGCAAAGTTACCGTATTCAAAACGTTTTGAGTAAGAAATACGTAGAGATGTCATGCCTGTATAGTATTACCATTATTGTGAAATAAGTAATAGTAATTATTACTCTGTTAACTGTTTATTAGAGCACCAGTACATGTTGCCAACAGTTTTGATGAGCAGCTTGATTCATATTTTAAAAAGTATCGTAGGCCTATTTTACGTTTCTGCAAGTTTTTATGACAGGAAATAAAATATCTTCTGGTTCTGGACTGTATGTCACATTATCAGGCAATATGAAGCTTTCCCCTCAGAATGAGAGGCATTTTATTTTATTGGCAAAATCCCCCATATTAAAATACTGTAGCTTTTCCATCATAACGTTGATCCATGATACCTGCCACACAAACAATTTGTATTATAGACAGCCATGATTCTCTACATGTAATGGGACTTCCAAATTGGCAACTTTTACCAAAAAGCAGCAGCCAATCATCTATTATTTTCATTTTATTGCAGTATTACTGAGTTTTATAAATGTCTAATGTAAAACAAATAAGTAAAACAGGTTATTTTCAATTCAGTTACTGGAACAGGAATACCATATGCTTCAAAAGTCTTACCGATATAAACTGGAATAAATAAATAACATTGGGAGCAAAATGTCTGACAATAGAGGTATCTCAATTGAGAGATATTGCTGTAAAATCTAAGACAACATCTGTTATTTAAAGGTTTTTTCATAACAAATATTACTAAGAGACTATTATAACTGGGTATCTGAATCCATTCTTGCAAGGTCATTTCCGATTAGACCAAAAACATTGTATTGTAATTCAAGTATCTACTGATATTGGTATTTCCTAGTTTATTGTAAATTCATGTAGTGTAGGAGAAGTGTGAGTTTTTCAGTGGTTCGTTTTTTTCTTTCATTTTGGTATTCGGCCACACTGTAGTTGTAGAAGACAGAAAAGTTTGGTAGAAAGGTTAATCAAGGTTTCCTCATATCAAACATTTTTATGAAAGAGATACACAGGCTGATGGAAAAATCTACTCAGTTTAAATGAGCCAATTTTTGTAGATGTGAAAGCTAAAGTGTTGTCAACGTACATGTTTGGGGAACCCCTCTGTGATGAGCCATCGAGGATGAATCACATCAAGGACAGGGAGTGGGTGAAGGAGTGGGCATGGGTGTCCCCTTTCTGACTAGTTTCATCAGGGCTCTCCCGATGTTGCAACCTGCAGCGCCAACGCACTCATCAACAAGGTTTCCATCGAGACATTTCGATGTGGTGAGGGCTGGTTTGATACAGACCGAATCAAAGAGCTTCTCTTCTGAAATGCAGTGTTCCACTTCCTAGAATCAGCTCTGTAAACATGCGCCATAAATGTCAGCAGCTCATGATTTATGTCACTGCTCCTGTTAGGTGTACTCGCCAACATGTGGGTGGTGACATTATTGTTTAGTACAAAAATGTTGTCTTTCAAATTCTCTTTTTTTTAGACAGTGTTCACTTTAAAGACAGTTTTTAGATAAGTGATGTTTTTTTGGCTGTGAAGGTAAATCTGTTTCTGCCTTCATCTGATCCACAAACCCACTAATGCCATTACAGTCCCTTCAGACCTCACAGCTCCTAGGTTTCTAAAGTAAAAATGCCAGTCCACGGTTCGTCACTGTCTTTGGTGAGGTAGCTAGCATGTGTTTTTGTAAATGTCTGCAGTGTGTTTGCCTGCTTGTTCCTGGCTGTAGGCATTATACCAGTTCTGGCCAGGCTGTGGTCTCTGGCCTGCCCGTGCACCGCTTCCGCCTGCGGTGTGGCGTGCCTCCTTCCTGTGTGTGTCAGAGGCAGTTTGACCTGATTTATAGGCCCCTGACACACAACGCTTTGGACCCCACCTCTGCCGCTAGAATGGCTATTCCATGTGTTGGTGGTGGATCCACCTGGGTGGTTCTTCACTGATGGGGGTCAGATGTGGTCCTGCTCACAAGCTCCAGGAGCTCAGAGAAACATGCCCTGCAGACAGCGTGCAGAGAAAGAACTTTCAGAAAATGTGGTTCCAGTCTGAGGAGGATTTACTTCACTCAAAGCAGCATGTTTGCAGCCACGGTTGCACATATTCATTATTTATTATTTGGAAAGATTTTACATCTACACTTGCTTGTAGCCCCATGATTAGGTCATAAAACAGTTCAAGGATCTCTGATAAAGGTTACGTTTTGGTTAGTGGTAATAGGAGTTATATCTGTTATAATAACCAAAGCACTTCCAATAATGTTGAGCTAAATTGTTGGTCATTCTTATTCATAGAAATAACTTCAGGAATCCCACCCATGGTGTGAAAAGTCTAAAGCACAGACCCACCTTGTTGCTATTTCAAAGACTCTTCACTTTGTGAAAGCATACATAATCTCACCAACCGATGCTGTCAGATTTTCGTAATTAAAAACAGCCTATTCAAGTTTTGTGATGATTAAGTAGGAGTTTTGTATACACTGTCAGTTCTGCACACAGTTAAGCAGATTTAGGCTCTCTGAAGTGGCTGCATTATCTGAGTGTTAAGTTGGGGGAGCAAAGGTCAGGGGTAACACTATAGGTGGAATATAATGAAGATGGTTGAATCCACACACAATAAACACAGATGAATTGAACAAATGAAGAAACGATTTAAAGATAATAAATTATATTGGACTACGATGTGTGGATATGAAGACTCAGCTTTTAAAACGAGTTTAAGAATCAGTTGCATGGGTTGAAATGACAGTGGACTTCCTCATCCTCACTATTTAATGATGGTTCCTGCGTTGAACACTGAAGCGCCGTCCCTCGCAGTCCCCCCTCTTCGCTGTGGCTCTTGCCGAGCCTCCGCTGTTTAAATGGGCCAAGTTGAGAAGCGGCGGAGAGTGCAAATCTTGTTTGGTCTGGGTCTGTGAACTTCAGCGTGACTTCTACGACATACACAGGGGTTAAAAACAACTATTTCCAAACTTTCAACTGCATCAATCCTGCGAAAATACTACTCAGGAATATCAAGCCTGATATGTTCGGCTTAAGGTTTTAAATAATGCCATTTGCCACATTGTTTTAAGTAAAAGGCAAAATATACTAGGTATATTTATCAGTTTATTGTCTTTAATATCTGTTACATTGTAGCCTATCTTGAGCACTCGAAAACTTCCCATAACTAAATTGAAGTCCGTTTTTTTTAATAGATTGCATTGCAGTCGATTCAACATTTTGCCTATAGTGAAATACAAAAATGTCGTTCTAATTTCCCCAAGGACAAAACATAAGAGAGACGACGCATAGCTGCGACTGGTAATGATCACCGTAGGTAACATAATGTCCGGGGCTCAGGGCTACCATGTCAGGTATTAACAGAGCGAGCGTGATTAAATGTGGGAGGTAGGAGCTGCGAGGCTGGCGGAGAGCGCTGCTGCCGCTGCGAGCTGGAAACTACTGAATGGGAATCTATCCGGCAACTTCGGCAGACCGCTGTCTCACGGCGATACGGAGGCTCTGCGTAAAACCAAGCGGCGCGTCTCCAAGTCTGGGTCAGCCCAACTCACTGACGGAGAGGACGCTGAAGTTGGATCAGGCGAACAGCTTTTCACTTGTTACCGACGCTCGGCTCCCACTAACATGCCTGCCATCAAAAAGGAGAGGCTGGATGGAGACGACATGGCATTGACTGCGTTCAACCAGTCCGAATACCTGGCCCCTTTAAATGCCACCACTATCCCCGTGGTGACCCCGCACCCACCGCCCTACGACCATATTTTCGCCCATCACCGCGCGTATTTGGGGCTCCACGACTCGGCGCTGCATCACCAGCACCTCCACCATCACACGGACGACTTAATGCTGGAAAGGTTCTCCTCCATCCCCGACTTTCAGCCCTTCTTCGACAACGGGGAACCGTGCATCGAGGTGGAGTGCGGGGAAAACAAGGCTTTGCTTTATATCAATAAATTGTGTCAAGGTAGTAAGGGACCCTCAATTAAATACCGGGGCGAGTGGCTCACCCCCAACGAGTTCCAGTTTGTCAGTGGACGAGAGACTGCCAAAGATTGGAAACGGAGTATAAGACACAAAGGTAAGGACAACTGTCTCCTCGGTTCGTTGTAAAGAGCACCCTAGCCATCAAATAAACACTTTTTAGAGCTCGCTTAGTTCAAACTTGGGTCTCGTGGCTTGGTGCTGGGTTTTGGAGTGAAAGGGTTACTACAGCAGTCAGTGCGTAAGGAGACAGATGAGAAAAGGCGCATATCCTCCACAGACCCTGCGAACACAGTTAGCCTTGGATCATAGACCAAACCGGGCCATTTCAAGTAAACTGTCCGGGACTGAGGTGGAAAGTTAGACATAGATAATTCAATGACAGTAGATTTTCCTTATTATGGGATTAATCGTTCCGTTAAGTGCAACTGCACTTGTGCATGGGTGTTGACACTTTTACGCATGTAAGGTTTGAGATTTCTTCTTTAAAAATAACGTTTTGTTTGTCATCTTAACCTCACAGTTTTTGGTAAATGTAGCGATTATGCAATATATTGCGATTTTTAACTGAATATTACTTGTGTATTTGCTTTCATCTATTGCTACATTACATATAGTAGAAGTTTATTCGATTTTCCGGTAAAAACAACTTTGACGCCATCAGAGCAGTGATACTGTTCTGGTAATCTTATAGGTGAGCATTTATAGCATAGTATTTGTATGCAATAATTAGGCTTTGTGCTTGCATCCCCTCATCACACTCGCACACAAAGTTACTCAGGCAGAACTGACACGCGTTAGGATGTGTGGGGGGAGGGTGTCGCCCCCAGGTCAAAATTGGTAGCCTCATAGTTTAATATACCGATTGCTATAGACAGATGACAGTAGGCTGCTGTCTCTCTGGCTCACCACACTTGACCTTTGGGTAGAAATAAACTTCATGGCAGAAATGTGCAGAGCAAAGTCAAGCTTTACTGCAGGGGCTGACTCCTTCAGATACTTACTGTGTTGTTGGATGATTTTTGACAAGGTTAGTCTCGAAAACTTTATGTCCTGAAATGGGCTGAAAAGACACAATTTCAAGCAATTTGATAACACCTTATCACATGTTTTGTCATAGTAGAGAATATACGTTTACGTTTGGTAGTATTCACTAAAAATGTTTCTCTTGTTTATTTGTTTTTCCAGGAAAAAGTCTCAAGACTCTTATGTCCAAAGGAATCTTACAGGTGCACCCTCCGATCTGTGACTGTCCCGGCTGTCGAATTTCATCTCCAGTGGTAAGAGAAATTCATCTTCTGTCTCACTTTGTTACTGCTGCACTGTCTTTCTATACTTGTAGAGTCAATGTGTTAACTATGAGAATCTACATGAAAATTATAGTTTTGTTTTAACTTGAAGACACTTCTTGCTGGGCATATTATCAATATATTGAATATGTGAGGTGAAGAGATGCTGGTTTTTCATTGTGGTGGTCAATAATTCATCTCATTAGTAAAGGTTGTAACTTGCCAAAGGGCACAATGCATGCAGACAGATCTTGGAGAGATATTGTTGTAATACAAATATTGTTGTGAAAAGACAGTGAAGTATTTGTAATATCTCTTGATTTGACTATTAAAACTTGTTTTGATTTTCTTTTACTCAGTTAAATTGATGATGAATGACAGTGCCTGCTTGGCTGTTATATCAAGTCAATTTGATATATTTTGTATTAATAAAGCCCAACATCACAAATGTGCCTTAACAATCCATACCCTCAAAGCTTCATTTGTTTAAATGTATTTTATTTTGTTTTATTTTTTTCTAAATAGCCCAAAAAGTAATATTAGGTATAGCTTGTGTGAAAGAAGGATTTGGCATATCCTACTTATATTTATTAATTACACTGTTTGTGTTGTCATCCAGCTTTGCGTGCATGAAACAGTGTGTGAGTGTATACTGTGTATACTGTATTGGAGCGTTGTCTTTCTCTGTAACCTTGGTGGTGAGGATCCCACAGGCACACATGTCAACTTTGATGATAATTTTTCTCAGCATGAATATCAAATCAACTTTCAGCCTTTCACTGATGCAGTGATCCTTTTATTTAGAGGCATTGAGCAGTGTGGCTGTTTGACGTTAAGTGTTATTGTTTGGACTCCTCTGTCCCATTGAATCTGTTTCCTCACCTGTCTGCTGAACTTTTGTTTGCTGAGTGTTTCCCTCGTGGCTTGGCCAGGGGCACGATGCCAAACCTTGAGGCCTTGCAGGTGTGTCACGATTACAGCATTACCACTATGTGTGTGTGTGTGTGTGTGTCAGCTTTGAGCAAGCACACTGCCGGCTCACCGTCTCCAAATCTGTTCACACAGGTGCGGTGCGTTGTGAGTGTATGTGTCTTTGCGTGTGTGTGTTTTTATCACCACGGAGCGCATCTGTCGTCGCTCCCAAGCACTAATCTTGAGGGAAGGGTGTAAGAGGCTTAGCGAGCTACTGAGCGTGGCTACCGCTGATTATTGTGTGTGAGGCACGCAAGGCAAAGGCGGTTTAGATAAGCCGGAGGTGTTTGAGTGATACAGGTAAACTGGTGACACTTCTCACAGCCTAGAATGAAGACCTGTACCCCGACACATAGGGTTCACCCAAGCAAATTACCTGAGGGAAGTGGGAAGCAGGGGGGAAAAAATAGAAGAAATGCTCATTTCCTTTTTTTTTGTTGTCTTAATTTACAAAAGGATTTTAAGAATCTGACCGTGTTTGCTTATCTTTAAGCTCATCACAGATACCAGAGTGATTGGTTGTTGGCTTGCTAGGGCTTGTGCAGTTCCACTTCAATTACAGCTGTGACGGAGTAAAACTTTGTTATTGACGTAAGCAGGGATATGAGAGCCTTAAGGTTGTTGTTGTAGCTTCTCTTCCTCTCCCTTTCCATGTCTAGTGGTGGTCTAGTGGTAGAGTCTGGAGTCTTACCCACCAAGTGAAAAGGACCGTGACACTATCGCACACACATACACACACACGCAGGATAACTATGTTGGAAGCTCCATGTGAGGTGGTGAGGGTTAGGCGGAGGAGGGAGGGCAGTGGGACTTGTATGGCCTGTACTGGCGTCTCCCTCTCTCTCCACTGACTCCCCTCAGGGCATGGCAGCAAGCACTCCCTTACTGATGAGCTCTCTCTCGCTCGCTCGCTCACTCACTCACTCACTCACACACACACACACACACACACCACACACACACACACACACACACACACACACACACACGCACACGCACACGCACACGCACACACTATATGCCTGCCGACTGACACAAATTACCTCATGCAGTCATTTATTTTGAAAGTTTGACGGCTGAACTTTGAGTGATCTTGTTTCGCTATAGGCATGAGGCAAGTGATCATAAAAAAGTGCAGCAGCTGGTGGGAAGACTTTTCACCTGCCTGCTCAAAACCTGTGCAAGTTCATTTGCAGTGTCGGGCCGGGCACAAGCTGTTTATAACGACAGACACAAACTGAACTGTTGTTACACGCAACAGTGTAGAATTTAAATATGTTGATAATGTTGTTTATTCACATGTATTTACATGCTGCTAAAGACTAGCTGTCAAGGTGGGCTAGCTCTTTATTGGGCCTGTTAGTTTGTGATAACCAGGCACTTTCACATTATTTATTTTTGGAACCATATGTAATTTTTCGTATGTATACTGTATAATGCTCGAGATGGTGTACGGTGTTGAAGTTTATTCTTAGCTCTGTATGTTAGTGTTTTTGTCTGTACATACTTAAGCGTTAGTTTGTATCTTTATGCAGGCATGTCTGTGATTATTTGTACGCCCGCGATGGTTGGCTTACTTGCCTGCTTGCTGTGTGTGTGCGTGTGTGAGTTTGTGTGTGTGTGTCTCCTCCTGGGAGAGCTAGGCTTCCTCTGCTCTGTTATTTCAGCGGAACTGGCGGAGGCCGGGAGGAAATTACACTCCCCTCCTCCGGCTCGTAAAGACCTCCTCCAATCAAGGGCTCCTCTTGCAAGTGGAATTAAAACACACACACACACACAGAGAACTTATAGCCTTTCTCATTACATTTTCATAATGTCACTTCCAATAATTTTGATGGAGAAATTATAATTAATATCACAGTGCTCCATATTATGTGAAATAATAGGAGTTGAGCTATTACTTAATGCGGAGTCCTCTTTTAGATTAACTTCCTTCTTTACTCTGCGTCTGTTTTATATGTTTTTGTTGTGTTTATGTTTGCTTGTGTGTTTTGCTGAAGATATGTTGCTATGGTAACACCAGAATTGGTCATTGGCCCAGAAGTGTGCAGAACTACGGTGGTGTAGAGTGTTTTTGTGCACTTTTGTGTGCATCTCTTTCTGATTATTGGACAAATTAGAGATTAAGTGAGACTGTAATGATCTGCGCGCTGTGGTCTTAATCACGCTTATAAAGATCAATTTGGAATGAATGTACCCAAATAGAAACACATTAACGTTTGTATACACGCTCTTGCAAAAACTATTTTGTGCCTCTCGTGGGTTTTTCTATCTATGAATAATTCAGGTAAATAACTAGTTAAATTCTGCAAATTAGCCATTGGCTTCCATAGTGTGCATTTCAGCAAGATACCAGAGATAAAGAGCTAAGTGTGTATGTGATTGTGTGTGAGCTTCTTATATTGTTGCTTACTAAATGACTGGATGCAAGTGTGTTTGGGTGTGGACCCCGTTAACAGGCAGCTGAAATAAGTTGGAGCATCTGTCTATCAGCCAAATGTGGTTTATCACAACAAAGCCAACGGCAATATTTCTAAAACCCTCCTCCTAACATCTGTGTGTGTGTGTCTGTGCGTGTGTGTGTGTGTGTGTGTGTGTGTGTGTGTGTGTGCGTGTGTGTGCGGTGTGTGTGTGTGTATGTGTGCACAGAAGTGTTTGTGTTTTTCTGCCATGTGATATCCTCTGATAGTTACAGGCTCACTCTGTCACACCAAGCCTTTTGCAGACAGTATTGTCATGTCATAGTTTTACTTCCGCACATCCATGTGCACTCAATATGCCAACATATACTGTATAAACACAGGATTACTGATATCATTCCACAGTGTTGTACAGTTATGGGCACAGGTCTAGGTTATCATTCAAATGTGTGAGCAATAAAGATGTAAGAAAGGGTCAGTAAGAGAAAGATAAAAGACAGATAAAGATTATATTTCATTTTTCCAGCATGAATCAGGATCGTCTGAGTTCCTGGTTTTCCCTACACAACACAAGATGCTCATCATTCAAATTAACTGGACCTTTATTTCATAAATGTAGTGTAGTGTAGTGTGTTAAATTGTGACCCGGAAACCTCAGCAGAGAGGAAGTTCTAACCTTGAAGTGGTGTATTTTGAATAGTGTGGAAGTGTATTTAATAGAACTAAAGTGTGTTGATCTTTACATGAAGATTCCATAATTGTCAGTACAACATTTGAATCCTAAAAACACAACTGAAACTCCAGTAGAATGAACCAACCACAACTTAAAGTTGTCCTTCACTTCCTCTGTGATGGGGGGGGGGACAGCCCAGGCGTTACCTGTAAAGCTCCCCTGCGGCGGCCACGGTGGGCCTATCCAAACACAGGGAGGGAGAGAAGAAGGGAGGAGGAAGGAGAGAGAGAAACAAGAGGGAAAGGGTAGAGCGAGAGGCGCACTGGTACGCTTGACTGCACAGCCACTGACCTCCCAGCGCCGCCCCGGCAGCCCTCCCCTTCTCTCCGCCGCCTCTCGCCCTCTGTGCACCTCTCCCCCTCCCCCCGCTGCTCACCCATCCCTCCCCCTTGCCCTGTGCCGCTCCACTGGGCTGCAACTGCCCGCTCGGCTCAGCGCGTGGGGCCGAGGGTGCAGGAGAGCATGAGTGTGTGTGGCGGGGGCGGGGGACTTGGTCGCATGCCTGTCCGCCCTGCAGTGCTTTCTCACTTTTTTTCTCTTTCTCTCACACGGCCTTGAATAACCAAGTGTTGCCGAGAGTCGGCACATAAAACACACGTTATCAAGAATCAGATGTATTCTGCTGAGTATGATCGACATTTTCCCTTTATTATAATCTTGCATTTCAAGTCATGAGTGTTCAGTCAGGCAGCATTTTAACATCAAAATAATTTGACTTACCATCTTAACTGCCATTGCCTCTTGAATGAATTACTCACAGCAAAATATATCAGACACTTACAAAGTAAAAGCTAAGATCGGTTTGATATGTATTTGTGGCACTGTGGAGAAATACCTTCTGTGGTTGGAGATGCACTTTATTCAAAATGAAAATATATCTTTATAGTCACTTCTGTTGACAAAAATATATATCCGTGTTCATATTGGTTTATATTTAGTGTGTTTCTAGTTTTTAAATTGAATTATCTTAGCTTTGAACTGCAAAATGTGACACTTCACAGCTTTATTAGGGTGTCATATATATGCTTATTGTACGCTTAAGAACTCTGGCATTGATAATAATGACATAAATGTTGATAGAATATGCTATATTAAATTAGTTTTTGCACAATGATGAACAAATGTGTTTAAGAGTATTATTCTGTAAACAGGACCATACAGTGTGCAATATTTGTGTACTTGTGGCAATTGGTGTGTTTGTGGTGGAGGAATGCATTTATTTCTCTATTACCTTAAATACGTGTCGATATGAGCTTTATATTCTTACACCAGAAGAGTTCAACCGGTTTCTAAATATATTTTTGCGTTTTATTCACATCCGTTATTGATTTTTGCTTTTTTGCAGATATTCGAGTAACTTTGTTTAACTGGCATACTACTAATTTGATTATAATCAGATTAGGCAAATATAAGGCTTGTCAGTTTTTTCGCAGCCTGCACAGTATAGTGTACCATTGTCTGATTTCTTTGTGTTTTGATTCTGAACATGCACCAGAAAGGTCATTGAGTGCAAATGGGTGTCTCTATAAACAAACAGTGTCATGGCTAGTGGTGAAAAAGCTTTCATGTTACACAAAGTACAAAGTAGGGTGTGCTGAAAAACAATAACTCAGTTTCTTCTTGTTTTGTGGCACTAATAAGAGATTTTCTACCAGCTTCTAGATATCCTTACACATTATCCTGACTATCAAACACATTATATTAACTTTATTATTGGGTTACTGTCTAAATCCGGTTACTGCGAACCATGTAAACACTTTAATCAAACTATTACTTTAATCTGATTATTCAAAGTAATCTCATTTACATACTGAGCGAACTCCATTTGATGAAAGCTTACAAATTTGAAGCTAATCACCTTTCATGGGTGCACCTGTGAAAATGTCAGGATCAGAGATGAGGGGATGAGACTAAACAAAGTGAGGACCTTTATTTTTTGAAGAATTGCATTTCAGGCTTACACATGCACACAGTAGACAAATAGTTTGTTTTGGCCTTGTTTCAAAGCTCTTATGTGAACATGGTAATGACCGCTTCATCCCCTCCCCATCTCCCACCCTCCTCACGCTCATTTTTTCTTCTCTCCTTCCCTGTCGTCTCCTCATTCCCCCTCCCCCTTTCCCCTAGTGCTCGGGCCAAGTCGGCCCGCCATCCAGCCTACACACACACACACACACACACACACACACACACACACACACACACACACACACACACACACACACCACAACACACACAAACACACACACCACACACAGCACGCACACACACCACACACACACAAACACACACACACCACACTACACACACCTACACTCACACACACACACACACACACACACAACACACACACACACACACACACACACACACACACAGCGGTAACGGCAGACAGGCGCGTGACTCATTAGGCATTCGTCCCCCAGGGAGATCGCTGGGGGGGCGCGTGCGAGGGAGTGAGAGCGCCGCAGCTGCAGGAATGTCACGGCCGGCTACCGCTGTGTGTGTGTGTGCGCGTGTGTGTATATGCATGTGTGTGTGGGTGTGTGCTCACTCATGCTGGTTGGAGCCAGCGGCAGGGCCCTGTACCTTTCAGGAAATAACGCAAGGAGAAAAAAAAAAAAAAACACTTATTAGTCCTCTTTTTCCACCAATAGCTCATTTAAAAGTCTGAAATACATTTAGAGAGAATGCACTAGATTGCCTTATAATTTAAACGACTTTGCTGGGAAACATGTAGCCTTGATATTAGCCTCTATTGTTTTTCAATACAACAACATTCCTTTTGCATTTTCACAATTCCCTTGCTACATTTAAGAAACATTAAAGAGCTTTATTACCCATATCTACATCCTAAAGGAACATGTTTGTAGATGTATGGGTCTTATTAATGACCATATTGAAGTCCTTTTGACTTTTGTTATTACTTAAAACTGTCTTAGATTAAGTAGACCCAGATTACCCTATATCCAGTACTTTACTCTTGTAGGCTGTTCAACTTCTAGTGTGTGACATTCTATTACATTAATATAGCTATGTGTTAATGGCAGGTTTTCTGAATGTTCGTCATGTTCTGATATGACCATTTCATGTCATGTATACATTGTTGTGTGCATGTGCATCTGTATGTATGTACGCTAGTATGTGTGTCTTTAGTTTGAGTGTAAATGTGAAGCCCAGATATATTTCTTGGCTGCCTGACTGGCAGAAAGCGTGGGAGGTGATATTCATAGAGGTGCTTTTAGTGGGACTTTTATGAGAGACTTTTTTCCATGGCTGAAAGGAGGTTGACCACACACAGTAAGGTTGCCTCAGCTTTGTGCACACACACCGTGTTCGTGTGTGTGCACGTACGTGCCTGAGTGCTCAGGCGCCCTTCCTTTGAGCGCTCCTACGTGGGCTGCCAGGGGTGTGTTTGCTTCGTGTTTTGTTTCGGAGAGCCCTCCCCCGTGCTGCGGAAGTGTTGCCGGAAGCAGTGGGAGCTCACCCCCAGTTCTGCGTCAGTGCCACTAAAGAAAGGATCGGGGCTTTCCGGGAGGAGAGAAGAGGGAGGAAGGGGGGGGGAGGGGTTCTGTCAGCCTGGGTATGTCACGGCCATGTGGGTGGTTGTCCACACACTCACACACACTCACACAGCAGTCACGACTGGTCTTAGACAAACTATTCTTGTGTGCACTATTTTGCTGGCATGCTCCAAGTAAAATCCCCTGCTTTAGTGGGGAATTCTAAGGAACAGGTGTGTGAGAGAGTGTGCATGCTTATGAGTGTGTATATGGTGAGGGTAACGTGCATTTGCAATTTTACGTTTGTCCGGACAATATGAAGACAGCATTAAGAGACCTCGAGGTGGAGAGTTTATATTTGAAAGTTGTGTTTCTGACAGATGAAACTGTGGTTGAATCCATGGAAAATTGTTGTTCTGATGTTCGGCTCCTTCCTCTAATGCGCCATGTCTAAAGCTCTAGCACTAATTTTCTACAGCAAGGCCTTGTTTGGAAAGAGCAGAAGTATAAGAAAGTATTTCACTGTCCTCAAACACTGGAGCAGAACAGGAAAGAAGAAAGGAGGAAAAACCTCTTTTCTGGCAAGGCATGATAAAAAAGAGAAGGAGTGAGATGTGCAGAAGTCTGTGGCCTGCTCTTCCTGGGGGAGGTTTTCATCTTTCTCTGTCTTCCACCCCCCAAACTCTTTTTAATGTCTGCCATTTGAGAGACTCCAGAGGAGCTGCACCTGTTTGCCTCTTGGCTAGGAGCCCCCAAATCCCTCCTCCTGCCCCCGCCTGCCACTCACGCTACCGCGCTTCCTGGGATGGAAGAACAGGGGAAGGAGGGAGCAGGGAGGAATGGTGGAGAGCGGGGTTGCGTGTGGCGGAAGGGATAGCTCGAGGACTTAAAGGCGTCCGGGAGTCAGAGATATAGGCGCAGAGAGAGGGAGGGAGAGAGACAAAGAGAGAGAGAGACAGAGAGACAGAGAGGGGGAAATAGTTTCAAATCCAAGTCCACTCCTCACCGGACAGACTTTCCTTCTGTGAGGCTTTCTCTTGCTCTCATGTTTTGATTCACCACATTCTCTTTCATTTCTGATTTTCTTTTTGCACCTTTATTTTCTATACAAACCCACTTCCCCCTCTCTCTCACTTGTTCACTTTTCCCCTCAGCTTCCTCACTGACTTCCTCCCCGGCTCAATCTCTACTCCTCTTTCCCCTCTTTCTCCCCCTCCTCCGTTATCTCTGTGATAGGACCATGTTAATCTGCAGTGACCTCTTCAGGTCACATTAAAGGTCGCCCAGCTTCACTTCCTAACATCCCTAGGGCCATTCCCTCCTCTTTATCCCTTCTTCTCCCCGCATACTCCTGGCAGCATTGGAGTAAAATAAACACTAATTTCACGAAACCAACTTTTCTCCATATCCGTTTGGTTGTAGAGTAGAAAAGTATGGCAAACTTGACTTCTGTGTTTGGTGCTTAAAAAAACAGCCTGGTGTAAAAGAAGTTAATGCGGAAAAACCCAGTTGAACTAATGTAAAGTATTGGAGGGTTTTTTCAGTATTGCTTTATAATTCTTTTCACCAAGAGTATGTGTAACTTTAGGATATCTAGCTGGAGGCTGAATGTCAATACAACAGATTCTGTTGTTTTGGTTTCAGTGTGGCTCATTGGTCCCAGCTGCACTGGCATTTATATTAATGCAGTTGAAGCACTTTTTTTTAGCTGGAAGCTTGTATTCAATTATTCTAGTTTCTGATGAAGATATTCCAAAACAGTTATTTGTGTTACTGATGCAATCTGCCCTCAGCCCTGTCCAATAATTTGAAGTACTTTTTATTTAGACCGCCCATCATGGTACAAATGGATCCATGTAAAAGTTATTTGGGACAAGGTTTTATTTCAAAGTGTTAATTATATAAAGGTAGATACTATACTGTTGGTTTCCTTATACCATTGAACTGTTTTTTTCAGTTTGATCAAGTTTTTTATTTGAATTGTCGCTTGGAGAGGCATAGACAAAAACTGCCATCTCGCTAAATATTTAGATTCGTCCTGTATGTACACTTCAACGTGTTGAATCTTCAATTAAAGAATCATGCAAATGATCAAAACGAGAAAAAAAAACCTGTCAGAACATCAAACACAAGCAAATTAAGTATCTCATTCAACAATTTGACAAGCTGTAAATCCTGTTGCTAAAGTGTTCCCTTCTTCTTTGTTTTGCAGAACCGCGGGCGCTTGGCTGAGAAACGAACCATCCCCCTCCCCCCAAACCGGGTGCCCAAGAAGGAGCTGGCCTCCATCTTCAGCAGTGACGACAGTGAAGGCAGCGAGCGGGCCAGTGGGGACCATGCCCACATCAAACAGGAGGACGAGTTGCATTACAGTATCATGAGAAAGAGGTAAGAGCACCTGTGACTCCTCTGGCGATATCTTCAATAAAATATTCAAACGTTGTGTATTGAGATGGCTACAAAAAGAACATCTCATTAATTGAAAATGATTCAGTTCCTATGTTTGGTCCGTTTCTGTCTAAAAGCAGAAGGCTGCAACATTTTTCTTAATGACACCTCGGACGTGTGTGCATTACTTTCATTCAAAGTGACTTTAGAATAATGTTGAGGTGTTAAAGGCTCATTTTGAGACGAACAGACAAAGAACCGTGTTTCGAAAATAAACTTCCAGCGTTTGGGATGTCTAATGGCAGGATATGTGCTGAGCTTTGAACGTGTTCATTGGTTCGTTGGTTTGCGTCTTGTAGCTCCTGCCAACTCTCAGTGAATCTGTCTTGACTTGATATTGAAAGGCTGAGTTACCTGACTCATCTCTGTCTGCTTCATCGCATCCCATGCTGTGCTTGGGAGTGGTTTGGGAGTATTTGATATAAAACATTTATAGGTGGTAGCGTCTTCATGTCATGATGATATACCTTTTAATCTTAAGCTTTAAGAATGTTTTAAAATGGTTATAAAGAAATATCTTTAGAATCTATGTTCATTAAGATATGCAACCATTTGTGTAGCAAATTATTATATAAAGTGCACATTTTTAAATATGCTTATCATTTCATATAATAATATTAATTTAGTTGAAAACACAAACATTCAGTAGTACATGCTGCCCTTTAAAAACACCTAGTATCTGTAAACAGTAAGTCTTTGGGTTATTTTCTAAATTAAACAAAGTTGCTTTTTTATATATATCATTCAATTGCTGTTTGACTCTTTTTCAAAACTGACATTTTCCACAATAATGGATACACATAAGATTGCACTGGTCATACAATTGTAAACTACATTTACAAAAATCCTGTCCGGAGTCAAGTGAAGATTTCTGTTCACATCTTCATACAGTACATGCAAATGCACCCATGCAGGGTTACACTGAGGTCACCACATTAAGAAATGAAAATAGGCGCTCCCAATATCTAATGGCCTACACTCGGCTACAAACATGATCTGAATAAAAGATGCAGTTATACATATTTTTTCAATGATTTCCCTATACAATCTTTGAGACATTTGAAGTGACAGAAATAAAGACATTCTCCATCTGGAACAAACATCACAGAGATTTGTTATGTACATGACAGGCTACGGACAGACATAATGCAGAAGCTGTTCATTGATTAACCTCAGAAAGTCCCCAGCTGCATTATAAGCAGCTTGTGCAACCTCATTACTGAAGGGGATGTTTTTCATGTCTTGAGACTTGCGTGTGACACGGCGGACAGCACAGCAACTGTGAAGCCTTAAATGGATCCAGTAACCTCATTTAAGAGGGCTTCCCCTCCCCCTGACACTTGTGCCGCTGGCGTGTTAAGATGATAATGAATTTAAAGAACACTTATGACTAATATGTCAGGCTCTTACCCTTTGAAAGGCGACGGACTCGCTGGAGCCACAGCTCCGGTCTGTCCTGGGCATCCGTCTCAGCCCTGCTTTATCCCCTCGTGTGGGTCTGGACGAACGGGATAATGGGATGTCCAATCACGGAAATGTGATTTCCATTGACCGCAGCTTCGTAAGTGAGTCGTAGAAGGGTCTTAACAAATTGGATTTAGCCAATGGATGTGAAAAATACAGGGCCTCTGTATACATGAGTGAGCGTATCAGTGCTGTCTCATCCACACATCATCAAGGCTGGCGGCAGCACCGTGTCTCACCCACTTGGTTGCTTCAACCTACCTACTGTCATTATGCTTTAATCTATATCATTTTTTTCAACAGTTGAGTAATTTCTTGCATTTAAATAACTGTTTCGATGTGTTCCAGTCAGGCTTTCGTCCAAACCACAGCACTGAGACTACTCTTGTAAAGGTCTTTAATGACATCCACTTAAACACAGACAGTGGCAGAACTTCAGTGTTAGTATTATTAGATCTCAGTGCTGCGTTTGACACTGTTGACCACAGCATATTACTAGACCGACTGGAAAACTGGGTGGGACTTTCGGAAACAGTTCTAAATTGGTTTGAATCCTACTTAAAGGACAGAAACAACTTTGTTTCTATAGGTAAATACACATCTGAGTTGACAAATATGACATGTGGGGTTCCTCAAGGCTCCATCTTGGGGCCTCTTCTCTTTAACGTCTACATGCTACCACTGGCTCAGATAATGAAAAACAACAAAATAAGTTACCATAGCTATGCGGATGACACACAAATTTACGTAACAATTTCACCAGGAGACTATGCTCCAATTCAAACACTGAGTAAGTGCATTGAACAAATCAATGACTGGATGTGTCAGAACTTTCTCCAATTAAACAAAGATAAAACTGAGGTAATGGTTTTTGGAGCCAAGTCAGAACGTATAAAAGTTAGCGCTGAGCTTCAGTGTGCAATGTTCAAAACAACAGATAAAGCCAGAAATCTAGGTGTAGTCATGGACTCTGACCTGAGTTTCAACAGTCACATTAAAACAGTTACTAAATCAGCCTACTATCACCTAAAGAATATATCTAGGATTAAAAGACTAATGTCACAGCAGGATTTGGAAAAACTTGTCCATGCTTTTATCTTCAGTAGACTCGACTACTGCAATGGTGTCTTCACAGGTCTCACTAAAAAATCTATTAGGAAGCTGCAGCTGATTCAGAACGCCGCTGCTCGAGTCCTCACTAACACTAAGAAAGTGGATCACATCACTCCTGTTCTGAAGTCTTTACACTGGCTTCCTGTGTGTCAAAGAATAGATTTCAAAATACTGCTGCTGGTTTATAAAGCACTGAATGGTTTAGGCCCAAAATACATTTCTGACCTCCTGCTAAATTATGAACCATCCAGATCTCTCAGGTCTTCAGGGACTGGTCAGCTTTCTGTCCCCAGAGTCAGAACTAAACATGGTAAAGCAGCGTTCAGTTATTATGCTCCAAATATCTGGAACAAACTCCCAGAAACCTGCAGGTCCGCTGCAACTCTGACTACTTTTAAATCCAGGCTGAAGACTTATCTTTTTGTCGCTGCTTTTAATTGAACAATTCATATCTTAGACTGCACTGTAACCTTTATCCATGTATTTTTTCTTTTAATGTTTCTTTTATTAGCTTTTCTTTTTAATGACTGATTTTAAATGCCGTTTTCTTAATGTCTTTCATTTTTTGTAAAGCACTTTGAATTGCCTTGTGTTGAAAAGTGCTATATAAATAAACTTGCCTTGCCTTACATCGGCACATCAAAGCGGAACGTAAAAAAAAGAAATCCTAACGTAAGGCTGATGCAGTAAACTGGAGGTGGCATTACATTAGAAGATATTTATGGCTTTCAACTCCACTCCAGTGTTTTAGTGTATAGTTTAATATAAATTGTCTCTTTCTGAAACATTAGAGCAGATTGTTTGGTCGGTTCAGGTGTCAACAAGTGCTGCTGTCGAAGCTCATTCATCATTCTAATCCGGTCGCCCCCTCAAGTTCATTATACACAGGGACACCTTCTTTTAACCAGATTAATGCTAATATTTGCTGGCTCTGCTGACAATTAGTTTAGTTTGTTCTCCACAGATCTGTGCTCATCCTGCTGAATAAGCACCGAGCACCTAGAGACTGAACTGCTGCCAAATCACAGAGCAAACCAAATAATCATTATCACAATAAGGTGTGTGCAGAAGATCCTTGGGGTGTGAGAACCAAAGTCTAGTGTGGCTCCTGTGAAACACACAGGAACTGCAAGGCAAAAACAAAATCACGTTTTATTATCACCTTTGTGTATTGCCTTGGTATCAGTGCTGCAAATAGTTTCTATCTGACATTTTTCTAACACTGATTTATGGATTTCAGCTCAGGGACTAAATATTTGATACTGGTACTTTTTGAATTTAGTGACTTGAGAGGGGCAAGACAAAGCCTCTAGGGTTTGTTTTAGTCGCCTGAAGATAACAAGGCTTTGATTGAAAAGTGCTGACTGAGAGTCGGGGTAGTTACCCGCTAACCAGCGTAGATTTGATATGTTACACCCGCTGACGTCTGAAAAAAGAAATCCTCCATACCCATTATTAGCATCACCAAAAACAAAGGCAGTTTCATAATTTTGAATCATGCATTAAACCATTTGCTACTTGATCACTTACATATGCAAATGCTTCCTTCTACAAAAACATATTAAAACATACCAAGTTGTTTGGTTTGTGTTCAACTTAATCTGACTGTCAGAGGCTAACACTGTCTTCATATACAGTAAGGGCCATATTGTCCTGTTCTCATCCACTCAACAGGGCGTAAAGCTGATTGAAACCAACATCCCTAACCTACCAACATCCCATATAATAGGTTATCTTCTGGCTTCTCTGCATACAGCAGCAAAGTTTGATTTAATGTGGGTGTAATTTTGATATTCCTGGTTAAAGCATTGAAGTGTGAAAGCAATTGTTCATAAACATTTAAAATAATCAGATTTTACCTCTTACTATCTTATTTAGTTTTACAGCCAACCTCTCTATATGAGAACATATATTTTCATTGAGCAGCATTGGCACATTTTGGTTAATGGAGGTCTGTACTCAATCTGTGCAATAAGCAGAGAAAAAAAAGATATTGATGCTTAGTTAGCGCCTGTATGTGTTTTGCATTTGACATGTTGCCCTCTGGCTGTATTGAACAACTGTGTCATTGCCTTATGCCAGTAAGAGGTCACGGACAGTGTGAAATTACTGGAAGTGGTTCTACCCTGAATCACTAATTAGTGTGCTTGGAGGTTTTATAGCGTTGTAGAGGAGCTTTCCGCTTCAAGAATCTTTGGCCTTGTTTACACGCATTTACCATGGCAACATAGTCACAGCAATTTAGTAGTTGATTGGGCGTTTGCTAGCAGCAAGACGTCTGTTATGTTCACATAGATAGTGTTTTGTTTGTTAACTCCCTATCAAAACACAGGATCAACGAAAAAATGGTCAGCAGTTTTCCAGTAATTTTTGTCTCAGATTTGGCGTTTGATTGAAGCGTGGGTTTCATCATTTCCACATGTAAAGAATACAGTGTTTACTAATCACGTCTTACACTTTGTTTAAATCAGCCAAATATATTATGAATCATGGTGCCACAGTGTGCCCCAACACATTACATTAGACTGTAAATACTACAGATAATTTTCATTAAAACTATTGTTCTGAATTAGAAAAATTTGAGAAATATGAGCAAAAAACATCAAGGTGTAGCCAGAGGAGAAATTAGCAGTAAATCCAGCAGTAAGTGCATAGCTCAGTGCAGGGGAACTTTAATGCAACACGGCAAACTTACCATGTTTCCATTGTACTTTTCCTTTACTCCCTTGGCTGCCTTATCGACCTCATGTCAGCTTGTACAGCAGAGCAACAACAAGGAGATGTGAAGTCCAAGTGAAGCCAGGCTACTCTTACTTATTTATGTATCCATTTCTGTATTTATTCATTAACCCCTCTGCTTGCGGTGTTCCCAGTTGTGGGGTTTCTATCAAACTGTGAGCAGCATGACAATTGTGTTTCCATTACCAATAAGAATCAGACAAAATGTATACAGAACAGATTGATATTCAGTCTTTAATTTTTGAGGGCCAAAAGTTTAGATTATTAAAAAAGAAAATGCTTTCACATTCTCCTGCGGACCATCATTGAAAATTAACTCATTCATTATTTTTCTCAGCATTTGCCCAGGTCTACTTCCCACCATGCTCTGGTTGTTGAATAGTACATACTGCCCGGTAGTATTTGAATGTTGCTCTTGGCCACCTGTGCAGGTTAGAGGCTGTGTGTTGGGGCTGTTGTTTTTAGAGCAAAAGGGGTCACACAGGAAACCTGCTAGCACAAGAGGTTACACACAGCGCTTGCAACCTTTCTCTCTCTTCCCTGTCTCTCTTTCTCTCCCTCCTCATCCAACTTCTCCACCTTCACATCCATGCTGTCTGTCTGTCAGCGCTTTCCCAGTGGTGGTGTGAGACATGGCGTCAGGGTGCCTGAGCTGCCAGCTCACGCTGTGACCTCCAGCCCCGCCACCTCAGCTCCGCGTGCCAATGCCACAGCAGGCCACCACTGGGCATTTACAATGAGTCGACTGCCTTTGCCAGGAATAGAGATTTTTCATGCTGTTAAGACTGACTTTGAATGGTAACGCCTACTGGAATGGTAGAAGGAGCACAACCTTTTCTTACTCAAAGAAAAAGCCCCTAGAAGTGTTCTGACTTATGAATTTTTCTCAAACTAACCATTTTTATAGCATTTTTATGGAGATCCATGATTTAGCAATACAAAGTTTATCTATCATTAATGTGAAAATATAGAAAAGTAATCTACCACGTATTTGAGTATTGAGTAGCAAAGACAATATGTGTATTTTGAATGCTTAGACAAGATCCATTAAAAGAAAGAAGTATTAATGAGTGCTATATGTTGCCTATAATGTATCAACTATCAAAGTCTCCAGCATCGAATGCTTGGTCGGATTTCTGGGCTTTCCCCCGTCTTTTCTCGATCACATAATTATTGTAACAATGTCACAATATATATAACACAATATATTCAGTTTAATCCAACATAATTTACAGATTAAAAAAAGGCTTAAAACATGAACGAGTATCTTGGTATCAGCACCTAAAATGTGATTAATATTTGCACCATTATCAGATTTCAATGCATAGCCAGTCATAGCATGATTGGATAAGTTATAGCCAGACTGTGTAGTATCATCTCAGTAGTGTTGGATACCAGCGGTATCCATGACAGACGTTGAGTATTAACACATATTTGTCATCCCGTTTCTGGGTCAGTGCGTCTGTCCTGTGGCCAGAGAAGAGGGGTATGGTATTGACCAGTTTAGGGATGAGATGATTGTCTTGTCGACGTGCACCTAGGTGATAAGAAGGGAGCTCATGTCCTTCTTCGCTATCAGGCACAACAGCTTCAATACAACCCCACTCCCCATCCTCTCCAAGGCCCCCGTCCTTCCAAGCCGTCCCCGGCCTTAGGAGCTCCTTAGGGAGCGCTGACTCAGGTGACTGGGTCTTAAACACCGTCTCGAACCCCCCTTCATCTTCCAGGGCTTGAGTATGACCTTCCCTACACCCAGAGAAAGAGAGGGGGCGGGGGTTGAGGAAGGGCAGCGAGGCATTAGCCCAAGCCCAGGCGGGACAGCTCAGGAAAAGTGTGCTAATTACCCCCACTAACAATGTCCTTGCCGTTCATGGCTTAGAGCGTCCACTTTGCCACTGGATAATTACCCTGTCACCTCTCGGAGAAGTTCAGGATGGCATTATCATGATCACTTTAAATTATGGATAGAGGGTGGTGTAATATGCAGCTAGGTGGTTGAGTGATTTGGCTTTAGTTTCTAACTGTAGAGTGTGTAACTGCAGTTTGTGTGATGTGCTTTTTGTTAGAGTCACTGGTTGACGCAGATACATTATTATATGAATTTAAGCTCAATTTAAGAAAACCCTGCATCTCATTTTCTTTTTGAAGAAAACCATTGGGCTCTCAGACACAGATACCTACTAATTTTAGCAAGTTATACTCTAAAATAAGACGTCTATAATTAGCCTAAAGAGTTTGTCACGGTCCAATCAAGCGTCCTTTTACTAAGCAACTGGTGGTGATTGTTTTTTCTGGGACTTTTTCATTGGTCATTGGTTCTCTGTGACCGATTGATCACTTGTAAAGCCAGCATGGCTAGTGTTAGGCCCTTCAATGCTTTCCTTCATCTTTTTTGTTAGCGTGTGGAAAACAGCTTGGCGACCAATAGCCTGACATTATAGCAGGAGCCTGTAATCATGGGACTGTAAAAACCCAAATCCAGCAGCCGCAAACAGTGTGGCCTCGTCATAGTGGTGGCAGCTAAGAACCATTCACTGCTTCTGTCCCATAAACTGTGCTCGCCGTGTCATACCAGACCCCCTTCATAGATGATTCTGCTTTCAATAAAGTTGCCAGTTAAGCCTATAAACGAGATTCCCGCTGACACAAGAGGATGCTGATACTATCAAACTGACGTGTTTAAATGCTGCATGTTTATAGGGTTATTTTATGAACAAAATGATAGTGTGTACATTATGTTTCCTATTCGTTTTAGCTTAAAATGCTCTTCCATGTAGCATACGTTTCACAATCATTTTACTGTAAATTATATTAGACCAAAACCTGATATATTCAACCCTCTACCTCTCCTACCACACAAGCTGTTTGCCATTACACTGTGACTACGCTGGCAGTGGCACTGTACCGCTGCTATACTCCCTCAAACTCTAAACGCCTATTTCCCATCATTATGCCATTTAATGCGATCTGGATGGTAATCAGTTTGCAAATGAAATACCTCCATGACACAGTTGTTTGGGTCCAGTGTGGGGAGGTAAGAGAGGCGCCTGGTGGAGCGACAGAGTGGCTCCAACCAGACCTGGGCTTACTCTGTGAAGCCTCCTCCTGCTCCCCCCTTGGGTGCTGGAGGGCAGGTTGGTATTTGAGAGACTTTAGTGGACTTCTCCTGTTGAAACTTATGACAATAAAAAACCTGAATCCCATAATCATATACACGTGACCAGATTCATTCTACCGGTTCATGGTTTGTCTGGTATTTTGTATCATCTGTCATTTCACACTTTTCAATTGCCATATTTCTCTTAAAACAGCAGTTGGCGACCCCAAGTAATAAAGGGCAATAATCAGGTTTTAAGCTGCTGAACTGCTTTTGAATTGTGAATATGTTCGTTAATGCATCTTAGTGTGGAAGATGAGTAGGGATGAGACCCAGAAGTGCTGCATGCAGTATCTGTCAGAGTGTATTACACACCTCAGAGCTGAAAGCCTGTTGACAGGACAGCCACTTGTAGCTTCTGAGTCTGTGTGGAGGTATGCGTTCATGAGAGTGCTGTCTGGAAGGAGGATTTGTGTGTTGAATACATACTGTATATAGTGTGTAAAATAGAAATGCTGCTGCTGCTATATTAAACATTAATTTAGATTGCATTGTGGAATTACGTTTGTTAAGGGCTGCTTTTAAATGTGTTAAACCTCTCTTTCCTGTGTGTCTGTGTGTGTGTTACAGTCGTGACGGTGACCTCTCTACAATCATCTCCAACCTGCACCACACCAGACAGCACGGCATGCCAGAGGGCGAGTCAGCCTCCGACCACAACACCAGTACTGGACACACAGGTAGGACCCCCGTTCATCCGGTGTGTGTTTGTGTGTGTTTTCGAAAGGGTTGTCAGGATGTATTCTTTTATTTTTCTTTCTTTTTTCTTTCTTTCTTCGCATCCAACGTGATGATATATCCCCCTTTACATCTTCTCTACCATATATAAATGTTCCGTTACGTATTTCATTGACTCTAATTAATGTGATTTGGGGGAATGTAACATAAGCTTATTACTCATTCCTTAAGGTTGCTCTCAAGTTGATTACTTAATGTTCTTCCTGTATTTCTGCCCCACTCCAGGATTTGTGTTAAACCCCCTGTTTTATATTACTTCTGAATAAATAGCTTTGTTTGCCATTAATCCAGTTTAATATAAGCAGAGGAACCATGGTGTGCATGTGCTTAGAGCTTTTCTAACAGCTTACAGACAGAATACAGACAGCTTTTAATCATTTAATTGTCAAGATGCTTGTATGAGGATATTGTGCGGCTAAACATATGTTTGTAAAGCAGCCTCTGTGGATATCAATATTCAGCTTTCAACAAAGTGATGTACCTTTTTTAATGACATTTGTTTTTGTTGGGTACTGAACCCCAACAAGGTATGATTTACATCTCACATTAAAATCTCTGCAAGGATGACCCTACTTTATGCCCTCCCACATGGAAATCAATTATCAACTATAGTAATTATTATCAATATAAACAATAATTGTCAGGATTTTTTCAAATATATGATGACTCTGGCTTAGTTAAAAATTAGCTGAATCGAATACATTGCATCATCCAATCCAGACAAATGCATTTCCCCCTTATGAAAGGTGCCCTGGGTTTGTCCCTTCTTATAACATTAAAGGCACAGCTAGTGGCATAATCAGTACAGACCCAACCACTTCTCTCTGGGTGTTCATCTCTACTGTCTGCTAATTTCCCATACGGTGCCTGTGATATCAGGCAGAGTGGGTGGAAGGTGAAGGGTATTAGACTGCTCAACAGCCAGCCCAGCCAGTGTCTTAAACCCTGGTTTGGGAAGGATTTTCACCCAAATACTGGCCTAATCAGCCGCTAAACTTAATGGAGAAATCAGAGCCCTGGGTAGTTATCTTAATAGAGGAACACACAAGGGGATAGAGGCAGGTGGGTGGGGGTTGATGGAGGAAGGGGTGAACACAGTGTGGCCCACGCCGAGGGGGGTCCAAGCCCCTAAAATCTGTTCGTTTGAGCATTAAAGGGAGATTTAACAGGCTGCCTAAGCAGCTCGCTCAGTGTCTGTAAACAAGTCCAATCCGATCAGCCACTGGCTCTAATTCTGTCTGCCAGTGAAATTAGACGCACACCGGTTAACAAACACACAATTACACACAAATAACACATATTTATACAGATGCGTGCCCACACAAAATCAACACAAGTTCAAATTGGTGTCCAAATACATTCTGTAGGTGGGTGTACGACGTTTTAGAGCAGTGGTTTATTTGACTTTAAGATAGATGAGACTAAATGCAGCTCACTGTCTATGATATTGTGTTTACTCTGTTCCGTTAGTCAATGCTCCTATTTGTCTTATCCTCCAAAAGTGTTTAACGTTATTCAATGAACTGTGGAGGGAGAGAATATGAAAGGCAGCGAGTAGGACAGCTGAGGAATTAAGGATAAGAGAAAAAAAAGTCTGCAACAGTGATGCAGTGATGGGAGAAACATTTGGAAATAGAGAGACAGAGGAAAGAGAGATGAATGATTGGTGCCGGTATCAGGGGAGGGCAGACGGCAGCTATGGCGGCGGATGGCTCTGTGTGTATCTTTGTGTGTGTGTGTGTGTATATGTGTGTGTGTGGGTCTCTGTGTGTGTGTGTGTGGGTCAGGAGGAAAGGGAAGCAGGCTTGCCGGGTCGTCTCTGCGCCGTAGTGGGCCGTTAATTAAATCTGAGGGACAGACAGGAGGGCTGCCTTCCTCCTTCTCTTCTTCTCTCCATCCCTCCCTCCCTCCCTCCCTCATTCGCTCTCTCACTCCCCAGCCGCTGGCTATTCAGAGGCTCTGTGAAAGGGGCTGTGAGAGGGGGAGGGAGGCGGGGAGAGGGAGGCAGGGGCGCCGACGCTGAGAATCTGGCT
Organism: Gymnodraco acuticeps; assembly: GCF_902827175.1. NCBI lineage: Eukaryota > Metazoa > Chordata > Actinopteri > Perciformes > Bathydraconidae > Gymnodraco > Gymnodraco acuticeps. The sequence goes on from NW_022992351.1 coordinate 4,138,583, forward strand.
GCCTGTGGAGACTGTAAACCGTGGCTCTGCGGTCAGACCGGAGACTCAAACAGGCAGATAAGGTGTTTTGGACCGCCACTCTCCGTCTCCTCTGCTCCCTGTACTCAGTGTGTGTGTGGTTGGGGGTTGCAGCAGTGGTTTGGGGCTTGAGCACATTTGTGTGTGTGTGCACCTTTCCGTGTGTGGTTTTAAATGCCTGGTTTTAGATGTTTGCTTGCGTGTGAATCTGCAGCCCAGCGTGTTTGTGCAAGACCTTTTTCTTCCAAACTGATTGAGAGTGAGGATTGCTTTTAAAGTATTACCAGCTAGTTATTACATGATTAGCGTAGAAAGGGAACTCTAAACAAAAGTAAACACTCAAGGATTTCTGATGATATTATCTCTGTCATGCAGACGCAAAAAGGGAAATGTGGGTTGTAAATATTTAAAAACATCCCACTCTGTAATAGGAAAGTAATGGTCCTGTCGTAACAGAATGGCCTCTCAGGGTTATTGTTCGTATGCTTCTGTCAATAAAACTATCTCGCAGCTGCCTACATTAATGGCTGAGTAAATACAAAAAATACTTTTTTTTTCTGTCCCTTCCTGATGTTTAGAGTAATATATTGCTAAGCAACACTCTTCTTACTTTGTTAGTACTGACAACAGTAAGTGGAAATATTGTTTCTTTGCATATTAGAGAACAATTCCAAATTCATTCATGGTGTATTAAAGACTTTATTAAGAACTACTTAAGATTATGCATGTTCTTACAAGAACAGTTGGCTAGTAAAAGCTGCTGTATATTTCCTTAATATCTATATATAAATAATTGCTCATAACTTATTATAAACAAACAACGGTTACTTCTTAATTAAAACATTACTTGAGTGCATCCACACCTGTAGACCAGATAAACCTACTGAATAACATCTTGCATAAATAGCCTGTGGGTTTAGTTTTTAATTGTGTTGAATAAATATACTGTATTGCAAATGGAACATTTATACATATTTCCCCTTTAAGGTCAGCCAGTGTCAGTCGAAGCCCATGAGTTCCTTTCTTCTTCTTCTTCTTCTTCTTCTTCTTCTTCTTCTTCTTCGTCTC